>NW_025334090.1:102788-137463 GCF_014858855.1 Bufo gargarizans
CACTATTGGCTACCACAATTGGCCAGACTTTGTCCTTCCTTCTATATCGGTAGATTATTGCTCTCATCCATCTAATTTGGCTACCACAGTACCAGATGTGTCCTTTCCAATCCTCAGTAGATAGTGCTCTCCTAACACTATGTATACCACGTACCCGATTTGTTGCCTTTCTATATCAGTTAGATTAGTTCTCTCACCTCACACTATTGGCTACCACATTACCAGACTGTTTCCTTCTATATCAGTATATTAGTGCTGCTGCTCTCTCCTCACACTATGGCTAACCCACAGTAACGAGACTGTGTCTTTTTCTATATCCAGTAGATTAGTGGCTTCTCCTCACACTATTGGCTACCACAGTACCAGACTGTGTCCTTCTATATCAGTAGAATTAGTGCTCGTCATCACACTATTGGCTACCACAGTACCAGACTGTGTCCTTTCTATATCAGTAGATTAGTGCTCTCCTCACACTATTGGCTACCACAGTACCAGACTGTGTCCTTTCTATATCAGTAGATTAGTGCTCTCCTCACACTATTGGCTACCACAGTACCAGACTGTGTCCTTTCTATATCAGTAGATTAGTGCTCTCCTCACACTATTGGCTACCACAGTACCAGACTGTGTCCTTTCTATATCAGTAGATTAGTGCTCTCCTCACACTATTGGCTACCACAGTACCAGACTGTGTCCTTTCTATATCAGTAGATTAGTGCTCTCCTCACACTATTGCTACCACAGTACCAGACTGTGTCCTTTCTATATCAGTAGAATTAGTGCTCTCCTCACACTATTGGCTACCACAGTACCAGACTGTGTCCTTTCTATATCAGTAGATTAGTGCTCTCCTCACACTATTGGCTACCACAGTACCAGACTGTGTCCTTTCTATATCAGTAGATTAGTGCTCTCCTCACACTATTGGCTACCACAGTACCAGACTGTGTCCTTTCTATATCAGTAGATTAGTGCTCTCCTCACACTATTGGCTACCACAGTACCAGACTGTGTCCTTTCTATATCAGTAGATTAGTGCTCTCCTCACACTATTGGCTACCACAGTACCAGACTGTGTCCTTTCTATATCAGTAGATTAGTGCTCTCCTCACACTATTGGCTACCACAGTACCAGACTGTGTCCTTTCTATATCAGTAGATTAGTGCTCTCCTCACACTATTGGCTACCACAGTACCAGACTGTGTCCTTTCTATATCAGTAGATTAGTGCTCTCCTCACACTATTGGCTACCACAGTACCAGACTGTGTCCTTTCTATATCAGTAGATTAGTGCTCTCCTCACACTATTGGCTACCACAGTACCAGACTGTGTCCTTTCTATATCAGTAGATTAGTGCTCTCCTCACACTATTGGCTACCACAGTACCAGACTGTGTCCTTTCTATATCAGTAGATTAGTGCTCTCCTCACACTATTGGCTACCACAGTACCAGACTGTGTCCTTTCTATATCAGTAGATTAGTGCTCTCATCACACTATTGGCTACCACAGTACCAGACTGTGTCCTTTCTATATCAGTAGATTAGTGCTCTCCTCACACTATTGGCTACCACAGTACCAGACTGTGTCCTTTCTATATCAGTAGATTAGTGCTCTCATCACACTATTGGCTACCACAGTACCAGACTGTGTCCTTTCTATATCAGTAGATTAGTGCTCTCCTCACACTATTGGCTACCACAGTACCAGACTGTGTCCTTTCTATATCAGTAGATTAGTGCTCTCCTCACACTATTGGCTACCACAGTACCAGACTGTGTCCTTTCTATATCAGTAGATTAGTGCTCTCCTCACACTATTGGCTACCACAGTACCAGACTGTGTCCTTTCTATATCAGTAGATTAGTGCTCTCCTCACACTATTGGCTACCACAGTACCAGACTGTGTCCTTTCTATATCAGTAGATTAGTGCTCTCCTCACACTATTGGCTACCACAGTACCAGACTGTGTCCTTTCTATATCAGTAGATTAGTGCTCTCCTCACACTATTGGCTACCACAGTACCAGACTGTGTCCTTTCTATATCAGTAGATTAGTGCTCTCCTCACACTATTGGCTACCACAGTACCAGACTGTGTCCTTTCTATATCAGTAGATTAGTGCTCTCCTCACACTATTGGCTACCACAGTACCAGACTGTGTCCTTTCTATATCAGTAGATTAGTGCTCTCCTCACACTATTGGCTACCACAGTACCAGACTGTGTCCTTTCTATATCAGTAGATTAGTGCTCTCCTCACACTATTGGCTACCACAGTACCAGACTGTGTCCTTTCTATATCAGTAGATTAGTGCTCTCATCACACTATTGGCTACCACAGTACCAGACTGTGTCCTTCTATATCAGTAGATTAGTGCTCTCCTCACACTATTGGCTACCACAGTACCAGACTGTGTCCTTTCTATATCAGTAGATTAGTGCTCTCATCACACTATTGGCTACCACAGTACCAGACTGTGTCCTTTCTATATCAGTAGATTAGTGCTCTCCTCACACTATTGGCTACCACAGTACCAGACTGTGTCCTTTCTATATCAGTAGATTAGTGCTCTCCTCACACTATTGGCTACCACAGTACCAGACTGTGTCCTTTCTATATCAGTAGATTAGTGCTCTCCTCACACTATTGGCTACCACAGTACCAGACTGTGTCCTTTCTATATCAGTAGATTAGTGCTCTCCTCACACTATTGGCTACCACAGTACCAGACTGTGTCCTTTCTATATCAGTAGATTAGTGCTCTCCTCACACTATTGGCTACCACAGTACCAGACTGTGTCCTTTCTATATCAGTAGATTAGTGCTCTCCTCACACTATTGGCTACCACAGTACCAGACTGTGTCCTTTCTATATCAGTAGATTAGTGCTCTCCTCACACTATTGGCTACCACAGTACCAGACTGTGTCCTTTCTATATCAGTAGATTAGTGCTCTCATCACACTATTGGCTACCACAGTACCAGACTGTGTCCTTTCTATATCAGTAGATTAGTGCTCTCCTCACACTATTGGCTACCACAGTACCAGACTGTGTCCTTTCTATATCAGTAGATTAGTGCTCTCCTCACACTATTGGCTACCACAGTACCAGACTGTGTCCTTTCTATATCAGTAGATTAGTGCTCTCCTCACACTATTGGCTACCACAGTACCAGACTGTGTCCTTTCTATATCAGTAGATTAGTGCTCTCCTCACACTATTGGCTACCACAGTACCAGACTGTGTCCTTTCTATATCAGTAGATTAGTGCTCTCCTCACACTATTGGCTACCACAGTACCAGACTGTGTCCTTTCTATATCAGTAGATTAGTGCTCTCCTCACACTATTGGCTACCACAGTACCAGACTGTGTCCTTTCTATATCAGTAGATTAGTGCTCTCCTCACACTATTGGCTACCACAGTACCAGACTGTGTCCTTTCTATATCAGTAGATTAGTGCTCTCCTCACACTATTGGCTACCACAGTACCAGACTGTGTCCTTTCTATATCAGTAGATTAGTGCTCTCCTCACACTATTGGCTACCACAGTACCAGACTGTGTCCTTTCTATATCAGTAGATTAGTGCTCTCCTCACACTATTGGCTACCACAGTACCAGACTGTGTCCTTTCTATATCAGTAGATTAGTGCTCTCATCACACTATTGGCTACCACAGTGCCAGACTGTGTCCTTTCTATATCAGTAGATTAGTGCTCTCCTCACACTATTGGCTACCACAGTGCCAGACTGTGTCCTTTCTATATCAGTAGATTAGTGCTCTCCTCACACTATTGGCTACCACAGTACCAGACTGTGTCCTTTCTATATCAGTAGATTAGTGCTCTCCTCACACTATTGGCTACCACAGTACCAGACTGTGTCCTTTCTATATCAGTAGATTAGTGCTCTCCTCACACTATTGGCTACCACAGTACCAGACTGTGTCCTTTCTATATCAGTAGATTAGTGCTCTCCTCACACTATTGGCTACCACAGTACCAGACTGTGTCCTTTCTATATCAGTAGATTAGTGCTCTCCTCACACTATTGGCTACCACAGTACCAGACTGTGTCCTTTCTATATCAGTAGATTAGTGCTCTCCTCACACTATTGGCTACCACAGTACCAGACTGTGTCCTTTCTATATCAGTAGATTAGTGCTCTCCTCACACTATTGGCTACCACAGTACCAGACTGTGTCCTTTCTATATCAGTAGATTAGTGCTCTCCTCACACTATTGGCTACCACAGTACCAGACTGTGTCCTTCTATATCAGTAGATTAGTGCTCTCCTCACACTATTGGCTACCACAGTACCAGACTGTGTCCTTTCTATATCAGTAGATTAGTGCTCTCCTCACACTATTGGCTACCACAGTACCAGACTGTGTCCTTTCTATATCAGTAGATTAGTGCTCTCCTCACACTATTGGCTACCACAGTACCAGACTGTGTCCTTTCTATATCAGTAGATTAGTGCTCTCCTCACACTATTGGCTACCACAGTACCAGACTGTGTCCTTTCTATATCAGTAGATTAGTGCTCTCCTCACACTATTGGCTACCACAGTACCAGACTGTGTCCTTTCTATATCAGTAGATTAGTGCTCTCATCACACTATTGGCTACCACAGTACCAGACTGTGTCCTTTCTATATCAGTAGATTAGTGCTCTCCTCACACTATTGGCTACCACAGTACCAGACTGTGTCCTTTCTATATCAGTAGATTAGTGCTCTCCTCACACTATTGGCTACCACAGTACCAGACTGTGTCCTTTCTATATCAGTAGATTAGTGCTCTCCTCACACTATTGGCTACCACAGTACCAGACTGTGTCCTTTCTATATCAGTAGATTAGTGCTCTCCTCACACTATTGGCTACCACAGTACCAGACTGTGTCCTTTCTATATCAGTAGATTAGTGCTCTCCTCACACTATTGGCTACCACAGTACCAGACTGTGTCCTTTCTATATCAGTAGATTAGTGCTCTCCTCACACTATTGGCTACCACAGTACCAGACTGTGTCCTTTCTATATCAGTAGATTAGTGCTCTCCTCACACTATTGGCTACCACAGTACCAGACTGTGTCCTTTCTATATCAGTAGATTAGTGCTCTCCTCACACTATTGGCTACCACAGTACCAGACTGTGTCCTTTCTATATCAGTAGATTAGTGCTCTCATCACACTATTGGCTACCACAGTACCAGACTGTGTCCTTTCTATATCAGTAGATTAGTGCTCTCCTCACACTATTGGCTACCACAGTACCAGACTGTGTCCTTTCTATATCAGTAGATTAGTGCTCTCCTCACACTATTGGCTACCACAGTACCAGACTGTGTCCTTTCTATATCAGTAGATTAGTGCTCTCCTCACACTATTGGCTACCACAGTACCAGACTGTGTCCTTTCTATATCAGTAGATTAGTGCTCTCCTCACACTATTGGCTACCACAGTACCAGACTGTGTCCTTTCTATATCAGTAGATTAGTGCTCTCCTCACACTATTGGCTACCACAGTACCAGACTGTGTCCTTTCTATATCAGTAGATTAGTGCTCTCATCACACTATTGGCTACCACAGTACCAGACGGTGTCCTTTCTATATCAGTAGATTAGTGCTCTCCTCACACTATTGGCTACCACAGTACCAGACTGTGTCCTTTCTATATCAGTAGATTAGTGCTCTCATCACACTATTGGCTACCACAGTACCAGACTGTGTCCTTTCTATCTCAGTAGATTAGTGCTCTCCTCACACTATTGGCTACCACAGTACCAGACTGTGTCCTTTCTATATCAGTAGATTAGTGCTCTCCTCACACTATTGGCTACCACAGTACCAGACTGTGTCCTTTCTATATCAGTAGATTAGTGCTCTCCTCACACTATTGGCTACCACAGTACCAGACTTTGTCCTTTCTATATCAGTAGATTAGTGCTCTCCTCACACTATTGGCTACCACAGTACCAGACTGTGTCCTTTCTATATCAGTAGATTAGTGCTCTCCTCACACTATTGGCTACCACAGTACCAGACTGTGTCCTTTCTATATCAGTAGATTAGTGCTCTCCTCACACTATTGGCTACCACAGTACCAGACTGTGTCCTTTCTATATCAGTAGATTAGTGCTCTCCTCACACTATTGGCTACCACAGTACCAGACTGTGTCCTTTCTATATCAGTAGATTAGTGCTCTCCTCACACTATTGGCTACCACAGTACCAGACTGTGTCCTTTCTATATCAGTAGATTAGTGCTCTCCTCACACTATTGGCTACCACAGTACCAGACTGTGTCCTTTCTATATCAGTAGATTAGTGCTCTCCTCACACTATTGGCTACCACAGTACCAGACTGTTGTCCTTTCTATATCAGTAGATTAGTGCTCTCCTCACACTATTGGCTACCACAGTACCAGACTGTGTCCTTTCTATATCAGTAGATTAGTGCTCTCCTCACACTATTGGCTACCACAGTACCAGACTGTGTCCTTTCTATATCAGTAGATTAGTGCTCTCCTCACACTATTGGCTACCACAGTACCAGACTGTGTCCTTTCTATATCAGTAGATTAGTGCTCTCCTCACACTATTGGCTACCACAGTACCAGACTGTGTCCTTTCTATATCAGTAGATTAGTGCTCTCCTCACACTATTGGCTACCACAGTACCAGACTGTGTCCTTTCTATATCAGTAGATTAGTGCTCTCCTCACACTATTGGCTACCACAGTACCAGACTGTGTCCTTTCTATATCAGTAGATTAGTGCTCTCCTCACACTATTGGCTACCACAGTACCAGACTGTGTCCTTTCTATATCAGTAGATTAGTGCTCTCCTCACACTATTGGCTACCACAGTACCAGACTGTGTCCTTTCTATATCAGTAGATTAGTGCTCTCCTCACACTATTGGCTACCACAGTACCAGACTGTGTCCTTTCTATATCAGTAGATTAGTGCTCTCCTCACACTATTGGCTACCACAGTACCAGACTGTGTCCTTTCTATATCAGTAGATTAGTGCTCTCCTCACACTATTGGCTACCACAGTACCAGACTGTGTCCTTTCTATATCAGTAGATTAGTGCTCTCCTCACACTATTGGCTACCACAGTACCAGACTTTGTCCTTTCTATATCAGTAGATTAGTGCTCTCCTCACACTATTGGCTACCACAGTACCAGACTGTGTCCTTTCTATATCAGTAGATTAGTGCTCTCCTCACACTATTGGCTACCACAGTACCAGACTGTGTCCTTTCTATATCAGTAGATTAGTGCTCTCCTCACACTATTGGCTACCACAGTACCAGACTGTGTCCTTTCTATATCAGTAGATTAGTGCTCTCCTCACACTATTGGCTAGCCACAGTACCAGACTGTGTCCTTTCTATATCAGTAGATTAGTGCTCTCCTCACACTATTGGCTACCACAGTACCAGACTGTGTCCTTTCTATATCAGTAGATTAGTGCTCTCCTCACACTATTGGCTACCACAGTACCAGACTGTGTCCTTTCTATATCAGTAGATTAGTGCTCTCCTCACACTATTGGCTACCACAGTACCAGACTTTGTCCTTTCTATATCAGTAGATTAGTGCTCTCCTCACACTATTGGCTACCACAGTACCAGACTGTGTCCTTTCTATATCAGTAGATTAGTGCTCTCCTCACACTATTGGCTACCACAGTACCAGACTGTGTCCTTTCTATATCAGTAGATTAGTGCTCTCCTCACACTATTGGCTACCACAGTACCAGACTGTGTCCTTTCTATATCAGTAGATTAGTGCTCTCCTCACACTATTGGCTACCACAGTACCAGACTGTGTCCTTTCTATATCAGTAGATTAGTGCTCTCCTCACACTATTGGCTACCACAGTGCCAGACTGTGTCCTTTCTATATCAGTAGATTAGTGCTCTCCTCACACTATTGGCTACCACAGTGCCAGACTGTGTCCTTTCTATATCAGTAGATTAGTGCTCTCCTCACACTATTGGCTACCACAGTACCAGACTGTGTCCTTTCTATATCAGTAGATTAGTGCTCTCCTCACACTATTGGCTACCACAGTACCAGACTGTGTCCTTTCTATATCAGTAGATTAGTGCTCTCATCACACTATTGGCTACCACAGTGCCAGACTGTGTCCTTTCTATATCAGTAGATTAATGCTCTCCTCACACTATTGGCTACCACAGTACCAGACTGTGTCCTTTCTATATCAGTAGATTAGTGCTCTCCTCACACTATTGGCTACCACCAGACTGTGTCCTTTCTATATCAGTAGATTAGTGCTCTCCTCACACTATTGGCTACCACAGTACCAGACTGTGTCCTTTCTATATCCGTAGATTAGTGCTCTCCTCACACTATTGGCTACCACAGTACCAGACTGTGTCCTTTTATATCAGTAGATTAGTGCTCTCCTCACACTATTGGCTACCACAGTACCAGACTGTGTCCTTTCTATATCAGTAGATTAGTGCTCTCATCACACTATTGGCTGCCACAGTACCAGACTGTGTCCTTTCTATATCCGTAGATTAGTGCTCTCATCACACTATTGGCTACCACAGTACCAGACTGTGTCCTTTCTATATCGGTAGATTAGTGCTCTCATCACACTATTGGCTACCACAGTACCAGACTGTGTCCTTTCTATATCAGTAGATTAGTGCTCTCCTCACACTATTGGCTACCACAGTACCAGACTGTGTCCTTTCTATATCAGTAGATTAGTGCTCTCATCACACTATTGGCTACCACAGTACCAGACTGTGTCCTTTCTATATCAGTAGATTAGTGCTCTCCTCACACTATTGGCTACCACAGTACCAGACTGTGTCCTTTCTATATCAGTAGATTAGTGCTCTCCTCACACTATTGTCTACCACAGTACCAGACTGTGTCCTTTTATATCAGTAGATTAGTGCTCTCCTCACACTATTGGCTACCACAGTACCAGACTGTGTCCTTTCTATATCAGTAGATTAGTGCTCTCATCACACTATTGGCTACCACAGTACCAGACTGTGTCCTTTCTATATCAGTAGATTAGTGCTCTCCTCACACTAGTTTTCTATTGGCTAACACCAGACTGTGTCCTTTCTATATCAGTAGATGGCACTGTTGCTGTCAAGACAAAAGGTATTTAGCGATCGCAATGCAATAATCGTTAATTTCTAACGATAATTTGTTTTCCCTTAGTCCTAACAGCAGCACAGATGGGGTTAACTGTCCCTGTGGACTGGTAGGACCGGCAAAATTTTAATGAGCCCAAGAACCAATAAACGATCTTCAGCTCCCTGAAAGGGAGGAGATCACCCCCCAGCCCACCGTGTTTTTAACAAGTATGATGTATTTAGGGAGGGATATTTGTGTGCTGCTGTTAGGACTAAGGGAAAACAAATTATCGTTAGAAATTAACGATTCCCTTACGTCCTACCAGCAGCACAGATGGGGAGATAGCAAGATAAAACCCCTAGGGAGGGTCCTCATGCCTCGCAGAAGTAAGAACTGTCTGCCCAAAAGCCGAAAACTCTGCCATCCTAGCATCTATCCTATAATGGGAGATGAAGGTTGACTCAGAGCTCCAGGAGGCCGCCTTACAGATCAAATCTAAGGGGAGAAGGCTTCTTTCCGCAACCGAGGTGGAGACCGCCCTAGTAGAATGGGCTCTCACAAACTCGGGAGGATCTAAGGTTTGGGAGACAAAGGCTTCCTTAATGGCCTCCTTGATCCAGCGACTAATGGTGGCTTTAGACGCTTTACGGCCTTTAGACTTACCGGCAAACAGGATAAGGAGATTCTCATCTATCCTGAACTCTCTGGATCTATCCACATAGATCTGGAGGCATCTAGAAATATCCAGCGGATCTCTAGCTGGAGTATCAGAGGAGGAGGCTGTAAACAAAACTGGTAAAGAGATTACCTGGTTGATGTTTTGAAAAGTAGGTACCTTAGGTCTGAAGTATGGTAAAAACTTCAGGAGTACTCTGTCTTGTAAGAAAATAATATATGGATGAATTGCAGAGAGCCTGTAATTCAGAGACTCTTTTGGCTGAGGCTATAGCCAGAAGAAAGACCATCTTTAGAGTTAAATATTTGAAATCTACCTCCTCCAAAGGCTCGAAGGGGGGAGATGCTAGCCCCCTGAGCACTACTGAAAGATCCCACTGGGGAATGGGTTTCAGTATAGTAGGCTTTAGTCTTTCCGCTCCCTTCAAGAAGCGTTTGATGAGTGGGTCCCGAGAGTATGGCCTGTTGAGACAGGCCGAGATGGCACAAATTTGTACCTTCAAGGTAGCTGGAGATAGGCCTCTATCTAATCCGTCCTGAAGGAAATGTAGTATCGCAGGAAGGGGCGGATCTGCAGACGCCACCTGTTTGGAATCACACCATGCCACGAAGATTCTCATGATCCTGGAGTAGGCCTTGTTTGTAGACTCTGCTCGGGAATGCGACAAAGCTCTCAGGACCGACTCGGAAAGCCCTTCTATGTTGGGAAGGGACTGATCAACCTCCAGGCTGTCAGGTTGAACCTGTGCAGATCTGGGCAGAGGTGAGTGTCCCACGACACCAGGGTCTGCTCCGGGGGGAGTCTCCAGTATTGTCCCCGACTCATCTGAATGAGCTGGGTAAACCAGGATCTTTTGGGCCAAAACGGTATGATGGCTATTACCGAGGCCTGATCCTGACGGATTTTCATCAATACCCTCGGTATCATGGAAAACGGAGGGAAGATGTAAGCCAGCCTGAACCTCCACGGTATCGACAGAGCATCTATCGCCAGGGGGTTGTCTTCCCGGTACAGGGAACAGAACCTCAGCACCTTGGCGTTGAACCTGGTTGCCATGAGGTCCACCTCTGGCATACCCCAACTGTGAACTAGCTGCCTGAAGACCTCCGGATGCAGAGACCACTCCATGGTCGGTAATCCTCGACTTAAGCGGTCTGCTATCATATTGAGGGAACCTCGGATATGAACGGCAGATAGATGGGAAAGGTTCAACTCTGCCCACCGAAGGATCACCCCGATCTCTGATAGAAGGGGTAATGACCTTGTGCCTCCCTGCTTGTTTATATAAAGAACCGCAGTCATATTGTCTGACTGGACTTTCACCGCTTTGCCCCGAATCTGAGGGGCGAAGTGAAGGAGGGCTAGCCGGATAACTCTCATCTCGCGAAGATTGGAGGAAAGATGCCGCTCCAAGGGGGACCAGGATCCCTGCACTGGGGATCCGTCCAGGTGAGCGCCCCAGCCTACAAGGGACGCGTCTGTAGTCAATATGACCCAATTTGGTTGGGTCATAGACTTCCCTGCTGGCAGTCGAAACCACCATCTGAGGGAAATCCGGGTTTGACCGGACAGGGAGCACAGGGAATCTAGCCCCGCAGTGTAAGACCTCCGACTGAAGAGGACGGAGGTGCCATAGCGCCCAAGGGACTGCGTCCGCAGCCGCTGACATGAGCCCCACCATCTTCATGAGAGTCCGAATAGAGACTCGGCGAGGGACATAAAGGACCTTTGCCAGGTCCTGAATCCGCGCTTTCCTTTCTTGAGTCAACCGGAGGGACATCTCCACAGAGTCGACCACGAATCCTAAATAATGGATTGAAGATGATGGGCTCACATTCGACTTCTGCCAGTTGATAATCCAGCCTAGGCGGAGAAGAAAGGAGATTGCGACCTGAAGATGGTGGGTAAGGATCGGAACTGAAGAGGCTATGAAAAGCCAATCGTCCAGATAAGGAATAATAGTCAGACCTTGAAGTCTCAATGCTGCCACCACCGACACCACCACTTTGGTGAAGATAAGGGGGGCAGAAGAGATTCCGAAGGGGAGCGCGGTGAACTGAAAGTGCCTGCGAACCCCTGAAATCTGGACCGCGATCCTGAGAAATTTCCGGAAAGCGGAATGGATCGGAATATGAAGATAAGCATCTTTGAGGTCCAGAGTAGCCATGACATCCCCGAGGTTGAGGATATGGGCGACTGACCTTATGGTTTCCATGCGAAACCTTGTTTTCCTTATAAATCGATTGAGAAATCTCAAGTCGATGATAATCCGGAGGTCTCCCGTCTTCTTGGGAACCAGGAACACTGGTGAGTAAATGCCTAGGCCTCTCTCCCCTGCCGGCACCTCCTCTAGGGCTCCCTTGAAGATATAGTCCTGGATGTAAGATTCCAGGACCACTTGTTTGGCCGGCCCGAAGTTTCGTGTAGCGACGAATCTCTCTGGGGGGAGAGAGAGAAAGTCTACCCGGTACCCGACGGAGACTAAGTCCAGAACCCAAGGGTCTGCGATCAACTGACTCCAAGAGTCTCTGAAATGGGAGAGACGGCCCCCCACGGGCATTTGGGGGAGTGGTACTGGGAAAGTCTAGAGGAGACACTGCAGGGACAGCAGGGCTTATCCAAGAGCCTCGAAGAGGCCCATAGTCAGGAGGGTTTTGCCTCCTTGGCGGGTTTACGGGAGCGCCTCGAATATTTACGAGACGGTCCCCCCCAATCTCTGCGCCTAGACTGCTGCCCCGGACGTCCTTCGCGCTTCTTTGCCTGTCTGGGGCGTCCCCGAAAGGGCTGCTGGGGGAGGCTCTTCCCCTTTTTGTCGGAGAGCCCCTCCATTATCTTATCCAATTCGGACCCAAACAGCCTGTCTGGTTCGAAGGGGAGCCCACAAAGGTTGAACTTGGACGTGTTGTCCGCGACCCAAGGTTTCAGCCAGAGTGGTCTGCGGGCAGCCGAAACTAAGGCCATAGTTTTGGCGGCCAGCTTCAGCTGCATCTGGGTGGAGTCAACTAAGAAGTCCATAGCCAGGTTGGCTGATTTAAAGGCTGCCAGGATATCATCCCTGGATACGCTCTGGTCCACGTCTGTCTGGATCTGGTTGAGACTAGAGCGTAGATAGGTGGCTACTTCAGTGGCCGCAATCGAAGTTGATGCGGAGGCAGCGGCCGCCGCATAACTCCTTCTAAGGGTGCACTCTGCCCTCCGATCTAGAGGGTCCTGCAGACTAGACCCATCATCTGCAGGGACTAGAGTGCGCCGGGACAACTTGGCTATAGCCATGTCCACCTTGGGAACGGAACCCCACGATTCCACCAAGGGTATAGCCATCGGGTACATGAGTTTAAACTTTCTAGTGAGAACTGGACGTTTCTCAGGCTTTCGCCATTCTGTGCGCATCACAGAGAGAAGGGTCTCATCCGCTCTGAAGACACGCTGTGTCCGTACGGCGGGATCGGAGGACTCCCCAATGTCAACATCATGGTCCCCCGACCTGATGGACTTAAGTAACTTCTGCGTCTTTTCTGGAGGGAAAAAGCAAGAAGTAATTTCTTCTTCCTCGGAAGAAGACCCCACCGAACAGGGGGTAGGTCTTTCGACTGGTGCGACTGGAGCGACCACATCCATGGGAGTCTGAGAGGGTCCTGGTAACCTCTCATTAAGTAAACGCACCACTCCCTTAATGGAATCATCCACGTATGTCTTCGTCCACTGAAACATTTCCTGCATCGTGGGTTCCGTGGATGCCGTGCGACAACTCTCACACCTAGAGTAGGGACAGCCGTCAGTTAAGGGCGTGTTGCAATCAAAGCACGCCAAATGCTTCCTCTTGGCCCCAGTTTTTCGCTGATCCGGATCCTTGGGGGAAGCCATAGTCATGTAATTGGAAAAAAAGACAGGTCATAACACCTACAAAAAATTGGAGGTGGAGAAACAAGACCTTAAGGGGGCCCACCAGCACTAGAGAAATATAGAGCTGCAGAAGAGGAACACACAAACCCACGTCAAGCAATACTATAAGGATATCACAAGGCACAGGGAACTCTGGAGCTAGCTTGTCAAAGCGATGCAACCAGAGCACTGAATGACAGGCTCTGGGTGCTTAAAAGGAGGAAGCCCCGCCCCCTGGGCGGGTCCCAAATCGTAAGTATCCTAGAGATATGAGAGAGCCAAAAAACTAGCTCAATATGCTTTGGGTAGCTGCCCCGGGTCATCCTGGATCTCAGGATGTATATAGGGGAGCAATTCTAACAAGTAGGTGAGGAAGAACCTCAAACCGCGCTGCGAAAAAACCGGAAGTGACGTAGCGCAGCTAGTGCGCGTCACTTCCGGAAGATGGCGGCGCCCATAGCGCCGCACGCATGTGGCGATGGGAAGGAACGGGAGACCAGGAGAAACTTGAAAGGAGAGGGGAGGGGGACACCCCGCTCCCCGACGGTCCCCAGGTATAGAAAAATCGCCGCAATCCGCCTGAAATAAAGGCAAAAAGAGAGCCATGATAAAAACGGGGCGATCCTTTACAGAAAGAAAGGAGCCCTTAACACTCTCAGCTCCCAGAAGGAGCGATACGCCAGTCCAACCTGTCCAAAGGACAGAAAAAAACACGGTGGGCTGGGGGGTGATCTCCTCCCTTTCAGGGAGCTGAAGATCGTTTATTGGTTCTTGGGCTCATTAAAATTCCGCCGGTCCTACCAGTCCACAGGGGCAGTTAACCCCATCTGTGCTGCTGGTAGGACGTAAGGGAACATGTATTTATAGATTAGTCTTTGATAAACTGGGTTGATGAAGACCCCTTATATAGGTGTAGTTATTAATTCGATTTATGAGATTTAAATGGGGTATCAGCCGATCGCTATTTAAATAAAAAAGGCTGCTATGTTTGGGTAGAATAGGATATACAAATAGAATGCAACTGGTATATCCAAAAAGTTTTTTATCTACCCATCCATGCACCAATGATTGATTTCTGCCAGTGAAAGTTCAAAGACTTTGTGTGTAATCCTGGCTCTTTACAGTCTTTATATTGTAACGTTACCCGTCCTGTAGATGCCGCATGGATCGGGAGTGGTCTACCACGATGTATGTTCCTATTCACCGCTGTGCTTACCAGCTCCTGATGTGGCATCCCACGTGAGCGAGAGCTTCAGCGGTGTCTTGTCCTCTGGATGGATGCAGAGGTGCCGGGTTGTTCGTTGTATGATGCTCCCAGTTGAACCGGATCAGATTGTTCGGTCCTTTTCCAGGGTTACTATAATTGCTTGAGAGCTACTAAACATGTATATTGCTGCAGGGAATACCAAACTCATTTTGAAGCGCAATGCTTCTTCCTCAGTGGCCCATACTGTCTAAAGGAGGGGTGATTTCCGCCCTCTATCCTGACCTTGAGGTGAAGGTGTTAGAGGCTCAGTGAGATGTACCGGACTCGTGTCCCTCTTGGAAACTATTTGTGCCACCGTAATTGTGTCACAAGGTGTTGGAGGAACATCACTGTACAGTTCTTACAGGACATCCTGAGAATAGGTCCACTGCCAATCTTATATCTCCTAGATTCTGGTGGCCGGGGTGGTGTAAGTGTGTGAAGGAGTATGTGTCACCCTGTACTACCTGTGCACGTGCCAAGGTGACACATACTCGACCTTCTGGATCTTTACTTCTGTTACCCATTCAGTCCAGACCATGGACTAATGTATCCATGGACTTTATCACTGATCTACCAAATTCTTCAGAAAAGACAGTTATTCTGGTGGTAGTTGATCGCTTTAATAAAATGGTACATTTTATTGCATTACCAGGCCTACCTAGAGCTAAAACCCTTGCACAGGTATTTGTTGACAACATGGTGAAACTCCATGACCACTGCGCTCCACCCTCACCCCTGGCCCTGCCTACTTGCCTCACGAGTCCTGATGACAGGGGACAACTGGACGACAGTCCCTAACTTAGGATATGTGCAGGGAAGACAGACAAGAAAGAATACGGAACGTGAACAGACCGGGTCAAAACCAAGAGAGCTACGCAGTACAAAGGGTTAAGCAAAGAATGGTCAGGAGAAGCCGGGGTTCAAATGCCAGGAGAGTAGAGAAGTACCAATGGAGTCCGCAAAGAGTAGTCAGGTGGGAGCCGAGGTCACAATACCAGGAGAGATGCGCAGTACAGGAGGAGCAGGCAAAGGATCGTCAGGGAACAGGATCAGGTAAGTACACAGGTATCCAACAAATAGCCAGGAACCTAGAATTAACAGGCAACCTGTGGCCAGCAGGCTGCCTGTATTTATAGTGGGATCTGAGGGTCATGTGACGTGGCCAGCGTCACATGACCAACAGACAGACAAGTCGAGCACCGAGTGATCAGCTCGGCGCTCAAGGCAGACCTAGGAGCAGGGAGCCTCCCAGCTAGCAAAGCCGCCCTGGGAACGAGGCCAAACACAGATCCTCGCTCCCGAAGCTAAGCAGCAGGTCTGCGGCTGATGGGAGACCGAGTGCGCCTTTGGCGCCCCGTGACAGTACCCCCCCCCCCCTTTTACAAGAGGGGCCACCGGACCCAAGACTTCAGGCAATGGGCTTTTAGGGTGTTCTAAATGAAATTTTCGAACAAGTCTAGGAGCATGAACCTCCCTGGCGGGTACCCAAGATCTCTCTTCAGGTCCATACCCCTTCCAGTGAATCAGGTACGGTAAGGAATTACGCACTCTCCTGACATCCACTATCTTAGACACCACATACTCGACAGCATCACTTACAAGAATCGGCGGAGGCGATGCTTTCAACGGCACAACAGGTTCAGAATACTTTTTAAGTAGAGATTTATGAAATACATTATGAATGTGGACGACTCGGGCAGCTTCAACTTAAACGATACCAGATTAATCATCTCCGTGATCTTATACGGTCCAATAAAACGAGGAGAAAATATACTAGAAGCTACCTTGAGATATAGATTCATGGAGGACAATCATACTTTATCCCCAACCTGAAAGCTCATCCCCCTTGAACATCTCCTATCGGCCTTGAGTTTTTGAGAACTTTGAGCCTTTTCTAGGTTCGATTGAACCCGGGCCCAAACTGTGCACAGTTCGGAGGAGAATTTATCCGCTTCAGGGTTAGAGGAGGAGACGGACGACCCAAAATGAAAACGTGGCGCAAACAGAAGTAGAGTTTGCAACTCTCCTTAAAGGAGAGAAACCTCTTCCGGTTTCCAGAAAAGGGTTCTGGGAGCTTAATCTGGGAGTCAAAATGTGGAATGGAGGGCTGAGGAGTGGAAGAACCTTGCCCTAACTCAAAAGAACAGAGTTTTCTCTTCTAGCTCCTGCACCATCTGTGTCAGGTTAGAGACATGGTCAGTCAGGGTCACAAGAGGATTCATGATACAGTGGTTATTGGGCCTGTTAATCTGTAACGGTCCCGTCCACACACACAGGGGGAAGGATAGTGACCACTGCGCTCCACCCTCACCCCTGGCCCTGCCTACTTGCCTCACGAGTCCTGATAGGGGACTACTGGACGACAGCCCCTTACTTAGGATATGTGCAGGGAAGACAGACAAGACAAAATACGGAACGTGAACGGACCAGGTCAGAACCAAGAGAGCTACGCAGTACAAAGGGTTAAGCAAAGAATGGTCAGGAGAAGTCTGGGTCAAATACCAGGAGAGTAGAGAAGTACCAGAGGAGTCCGCAAAAAAGTCAGGTGGGAGCCGAGGTCACAATACCAGGAGGGATGCGCAGTACAGGAGGAGCAGGCAAAGGATCGTCAGGGAACAGGATCAGGTAGTATTCAGTAGTCCAACAAATAGCCAGGAACCTAGAATTAACAGGCAACCTGTAGACAGCAGGCTGCCTGTATTTATAGTGGGGTCTGAGGGTCATGTGATGTGGCCAGCGTCACATGACCGTCAGACAAGTCGAGCACCGAGTGATCAGCTCGGCGCTCAAGGCAGACCTAGGAGCAGGGAGCCTCCCAGCTAGCAAAGCCGCCCTGGGAACGAGGTCAAACACAGATCCTCGCTCCCGAAGCTAAGCAGCAGGTCTGCGGCTGATGGGAGACCGAGTGCGCGGCCCCGTGACAATGGCATTCCCTCTGACTTGGTCTCAGATCGTGGGACTCAGTTTGTTTCTAGGTTCTGGAAGGCATTCTGTACTCGTCTGGGTGTACAACTGTCTTTTTCTTCGGCTTTTCATCCTCAGTTGAACGGACAGACGGAGCGAACTAATCAGAGTCTGGAGACTTGCTTGAGATGTTTTGTATCTGGGAACCAGGAGGAGTGGTCTTCCTTTTTGTCTTTGGCAGAGTTTGCCATAAACAATTGTAGTCCGGAGTCTACTGGTGAGTCGCAGTTTTTTGGGGCCTATGGATTTCACCCGCAGTTTGGCACATTTTCTGGTTCTGATACTTCTGGTATCCCTGAGGAAGAATGTTTTTCGTCATCGTTGTCATCAATACGATGAAAAATTCAAAATAACTTGAAAAATATGGGCAACAATTATAAACGTGTGGCTTACAGGAAACGTATGAAGAGTCCGGACCTAAGTGTGGGTGATTCTGTGTGGCTTTCCACAAGAAACATTAAGTTGAAGGTACCTTCCTGGAAGTTGGGTCCAAGGTTTATCGGCCCATATAAGACCACGGGCATTATTAATCCTGTAGCTTTTCGTCTTGAACTTCCTCAAGGCCTAAAAATTCATAATGTGTTCCATAGGTCTTTGTTGAAAAAATATGTGGAACCTTTACAGCCATCTTCCTTGCCCCCCCCGCTCCGGTCATGGTAGACGGTAATTTGGAATTCAATATTGCGAAAATAATTGACGCCCTGAGTTCTCCGTGGATCCCGTCAATATCTTGTCCACTGGAGAGGTTATGGACTGGAGGAGAGGATGTGGGTGCAGGCATCCGACGTTAATGCTAATCGTTTAGTGATTGCCTTTCATAGATCTCACCCGGATAAGGTCGGTCCTGGGTGCCCGGAGGCCACCCATAGAAGGGGGGGTACTGTCACGGACGTTCCCATGACAGGTACCAGGATATCAGGGAGACTGGCAACTCGTGGGTTCAATTGACAAGTTCCCTGTGGATCTTATTGTGTCTGTGTTTTGGTGACTGCCACACCCCTTGCTTCAGGTGTTGCTTGTTGGTAATTTACCTTCTCCCTAAGTAGCCGCTTCTCACTCTTGGAGGTGCGGCTTATAGATTGTCTTCCTGCCGTCTTACTAGCTGGCCGGTTGTGCTCTGCTGCTTCTGGAGTCGCCAGTTTTCTACTTTCAGATAAGTCTTGTCTTTTCTTTGTTTTGTGTTTGTTATATTCCCTGTTATTTGTATCTGGGCCTGAGACAGAGACTTCCATTCATCCATCTGGGGAGGAATGGGTTGTCTCTGGTCCTAACCTCATTCCAGGGCCTTATATGGAAATCAGGGCCTAGGTCTCCTGCATATGAATATTCCTACCTTCAAGATCTATTCATAGATCTATTCTAATCCGAGTTAGGGCTCGGATTAGGGTTGTTTAGGAGGTGACCTGTTCCTTCACTAGTTTCCAGGCCCAGTTACTGTTCCTCTTCCCTCCTGTGTTTAGTGTGGAGTTTTCCCTACACTGATCGTGACAATATGAGAGATCACTGTGTATAATGGATCTATAGAATATATGAGAGATCACTGTGTATAATGGATCTATAGAATATAGGAGAGATCACTGTGTATAATGGATCTATAGAATATATGAGAGATCACTGTGTGTATAATGGATCTATAGAATATATGAGAGATCACTGTGTATAATGGATTTATAGAATATAGGAGAGATCACTGTGTAAAATGGATTTATAGAATATAGGAGAGATCACTGTGTATAATGGATCTATAGAATATATGAGAGATCACTGTGTGTATAATGGATCTATAGAATATATGAGAGATCACTGTGTGTATAATGGATCTATAGAATATATGAGAGATCACTGTGTGTATAATGGATCTATAGAATATATGAGAGATCACTGTGTATAATGGATCTATAGAATATATGAGAGATCACTGTGTATAATGGATCTATAGAATATATGAGAGATCACTGTGTGTATAATGGATCTATAGAATATATGAGAGATCACTGTGTATAATGGATCTATAGTATATAGGAGAGATCACTGTGTATAATGGATCTATAGAATATAGGAGAGATCACTGTGTATAATGGATCTATAGAATATAGGAGAGATCACTGTGTATAATGGATCTATAGAATATAGGAGAGATCACTGTGTATAATGGATCTATAGAATATAGGAGAGATCACTGTGTATAATGGATCTATAGAATATATGAGAGATCGCTGTGTATAATGGATCTATAGAATATAGGAGAGATCACTGTGTATAATGGATCTATAGAATATAGGAGAGATCACTGTGTATAATGGATCTATAGAATATAGGAGAGATCACTGTGTATAATGGATCTATAGAATATAGGAGAGATCACTGTGTATAATGGATCTATAGAATATAGGAGAGATCACTGTGTATAATGGATCTATAGAATATAGGAGAGATCACTGTGTATAATGGATCTATAGAATATAGGAGAGATCACTGTGTATAATGGATCTATAGAATATAGGAGAGATCACTGTGTATAATGGATCTATAGAATATAGGAGAGATCACTGTGTATAATGGATCTATAGAATATAGGAGAGATCACTGTGTATAATGGATCTATAGAATATAGGAGAGATCACTGTATAATGGATCTATAGAATATAGGAGAGATCACGTGTATAATGGATCTATAGAATATAGGAGAGATCACTGTGTATAATGGATCTATAGAATATAGGAGAGATCGCTGTGTATAATGGATCTATAGAATATAACAGATCACTGTGTATAATGGATCTATGGAATATAGGAGAGATCACATTTTGATTTGAATTGCTGAAATGAATGACCTTTTCCATGATGTTCTCATTACTTGAGACGCACTGGTGTCCTGGGACTATCCTAAGGCCCTTGCAGACGAGCGTTCCTCCCGCAGCGAGTCCACAGCGCAGCACCCGGCCTGACCTCCCAGCGCTGTCGGGGGTCACATAGCATTGTATTGATTTATGATGCTATGTAACCCTTACAGTTCTGGAATGTATGCATACTGCTGCCAGTGTTATCCAATACATACCAGAACTGTAAGGGTTACATAGCATCATAAATCAATACAATGCTATGTGACCCCCGACAGCGCTGGGAGGTCAGGCCGGGTGCTGCGATGCAGGCTCGCGGCAGGAGGAACACTTGTCTGGAAGGGGCCTAAGAGGTAGCGGTCTTGTTTCTCCCCTTCCAGTAGAGTCCAGATCCCTGTACAGGGTTTACGGGGTGAAGACCAGTAGAGCGTAAGCATAATGCACTTAGGGTTTAGGCTAAAGACAAGTTGGCGCAGTGGGTCCGCACTTGTGGCAGGACACTCATGCCATGGACTCCGCTGGCTCAAATGCCATCCTTCAAGAGACTGAAGAGTGACCTGCAAGTCAGAAACAATTCCTCCGAGTGACCTGCAAGTCAGAAACAATTCCTCCGAGTGACCTGCAAGTCAGAAGCAATTCCTCCGAGTGACCTGCAAGTCAGAAGCAATTCCTCCGAGTGACCTGCAAGTCAGAAGCAATTCCTCCGAGTGACCTGCAAGTCAGAAACAATTCCTCCGAGTGACCTGCAAGTCAGAAACAATTCCTCCGAGTGACCTGCAAGTCAGAAGCAATTCCTCCGAGTGACCTGCAAGTCAGAAGCAATTCCTCCGAGTGACCTGCAAGTCAGAAGCAATTCCTCCGAGTGACCTGCAAGTCGGAAACAATTCCTCCGAGTGACCTGCAAGTCAGAAACAATTCCTCCGAGTTACCTGCAAGTCAGAAACAATTCCTCCGAGTGACCTGCAAGTCAGAAACAATTCCTCCGAGTGACCTGCAAGTCAGAAACAATTCCTCCGAGTGACCTGCAAGTCGGAAACAATTCCTCCGAGTGACCTGCAAGTCGGAAACAATTCCTCCGAGTGACCTGCAAGTCGGAAACAATTCCTCCGAGTGACCTGCAAGTCGGAAACAATTCCTCCGAGTGACCTGCAAGTCGGAAACAATTCCTCCGAGTGACCTGCAAGTCGGAAACAATTCCTCCGAGTGACCTGCAAGTCGGAAACAATTCCTCCGAGTGACCTGCAAGTCGGAAACAATTCCTCCGAGTGACCTGCAAGTCGGAAACAATTCCTCCGAGTGACCTGCAAGTCGGAAACAATTCCTCCGAGTGACCTGCAAGTCGGAAACAATTCCTCCGAGTGACCTGCAAGTCAGAAACAATTCCTCCGAGTGACCTGCAAGTCAGAAACAATTCCTCCGAGTGACCTGCAAGTCAGAAGCAATTCCTGTCTTATCTGCACCTACCCCACCAGAAAACGGTGTGGATTCTGCAAGAACATACCTGCACTTTTAATGCAAAGTAAAAACACACCGCGATCCTGAGTGACCTAAAAGGGGTAAAACCCCCACGGTTTTCGTTTTCAGCCTCTACCGGGTTTGCCCTGTATTTATCTCCATCCATCTTCCCATCAACTCTGCCCAGCTTCCCTGTCCCTGCTGAAGAAATGCTCCCCACACTTTCCAGGTGTCATTTTCTCTTCACTTCGCACCGACTCGTCCTTTATGTTCGTCTATCACATAAAATCTTAATAAAATACATTTAAGTTGTAGGTGGAACATGAAAATGTGGGAAAGTTCAGGGAGTGTGAAGACCTCTTCAGATCACTGCATATTGAGCGCTTCTTCCAGCATTACTAACCTTCGGCCACTAACAGGTCTCCTCTGACATTGTCATGATGGAGCAGTGACGTATGGAGATGTTAATGGGTTCTTCCTGACCTCTCTTCTAGGGTCCGATCTGACAGTGAAGGTCTGGAGATTCTTCCCATACAGTGAGGATAGCCTGAGTCTGTGTATGAGCTTTTACTGTGCTCAGCAGGTTGGACGCCTGTGCTCCCTCAATTCTCAGCTCTTTGTCGCCTTCCACGACTCATCCAGTGCAACCTACACGCTTGTGCAGTACTGTCTGAAGACTGGAAGACGAAACGACCATCCGTCTGGTCACGACCATCAGGACCAGATAACAGGTACTGCGGTCAGGTCCACCTATTTCAGCAGGTCTGCCCGTTGGCTGGAGGTCTCTGGCTCTATTGGTCAGGGATGGAATTTGGATGAAGATGGCTTCACATCAGCATGATGCTGAAGCTGGAATCTCATGTTCTGAGCATCCTACAAACCAGAGACATAGCATGTGGTGGAAAATGTCCCACTATCCGTGGGTGGTGTGTAGCATTTGTCTCATAGGGAAGAAGGGGGCAGATACTAATAAGAGTATTTTACTAGAGAGACGCGTCCAGTGTCTGCTTGATCCTGAAGAAAGCTGGCCTTGTAATCTGTATGGACTCGGCCTATGCAGTTATACAAGACAGAACATGGTGCACTAAGCAGAGGCCTCATGGGAGAAGGATTCATGTAGTAAAAGTGGGGACCTCAGTCACTGCCCTCTTGTCTCTCTTCTCAGGTCTTTGTGCCAGCTCGGGACTGGGCCTAGTGGCCTCATGTGGAAGAGACAGAACCATCCGCCTCTGGACAGAGGACAACCGCCTGCTCAGGTCTTGTCACACTTCCAACCATTTTTAAAAATGATTTTGTTATTTACACTATGGGGGAGATTCATGAGGTTTTTGTAACACAAAATTCGCCATATCTGGCCCATAACTTGCAGGGTTTTTTCTTACCATGTTTTTATAAAGTGACAAGAAAAGTGGTTGTGTCTTATCAGAAGGGTGGAGCCTCAGGGCATGTTGGATTTACTATAATCTAGGCCAGAAACTGGCCTAAATCATGGCTGAAGTCCACCCTCTCCTTACTGCCACGTGTGAGTTTGTGATGCATGGAGGACATCTCACCCCAGCTCACAGGAGATCAAGAAGGAAATGTCTTAATAAGTCTCCCCTATATGTCAAAAAGTAAGTGCACCCCGGAGCATCACACCTACAGTTGCAAGAAAAAGTAGGTGAACCCTTTGGAATGATATGGATTTCTGCACAAATTGGTCATAAAATGTGATCTGATCTTCATCTAAGTCACAACAATAGACAATCACAGTCGGCTTAACCTAATAACACACAAAGAGTTAAATGTTACCATGTTTTTATTGAACACACCATGTAAACATTCACAGTGCAGGTGGAAAAAGTATGTGAACCCCTAGACTAATGACATCTCCAAGAGCTAATTTGAGTGAGGTGTCAGCCAACTGGAGTCCAATCAATGAGATGAGATTGGAGGTGTTGGTTACAGCTGCCCTGCCCTATGGAAAACACACCAGTTCTGGGTTTGCTTTTCACAAGAAGCATTGCCTGATGTGAATGATGCCTCGCACAAAAGAGCTCTCAGAAGACCTACGATTAAGAATTGTTGACTTGCATAAAGCTGGAAAGGGTTATAAAAGTATCTCCAAAAGCCTTGCTGTTCATCAGTCCACGGTAAGACAAACTGTCTATAAATGGAGGACGTTCAGCACTGCTGCTACTTTCCCTAGGAGCGGCCGTCCTGTAAAGATGACTGCAAGAGCACAGCGCAGACTGCTCAATGAGGTGAAGAAGAATCCTAGAGTGTCAGCTAAAGACTTACAGAAGTCTCTGGCATATGCTGACATCCCTGTTAGCGAATCCACGATACGTAAAACACTAAACAAGAATGGATTTCATGGGAGGAGACCACAGAGGAAGCCACTGCTGTCCAAAAAACATTGCTGCACGTTTACAGTTTGCACAAGAGCACCTGGATGTTCCACAGCAGTACTGGCAAAATATTCTGTGGACAGATGACACCAAAGTGGAGTTGTTTGGAAGAAACACACAACACTATGTATGGAGAAAAAGAGGCACAGCACACCAACCTCCAAACCTCATCCCAACTGTGAGGTATGGTGGTGGGAGCATCATGGTTTGGGGCTGCTCTGCTGCGTCAGGGCCTGGACGGATTGCCATCATCGAAGAGAAAATGAATTCCCAAGTTTATCAGGACATTTTGCAGGAGAACTTAAGGCCATCTGTCCACCAGCTGAAGCTGAACAGAAGATGGGTGTTGCAACAGGACAACGACCCAAAGCATAGGAGTAAATCAACAACAGAATGGCTTAAACAGAAGAAAATCCGCCTTCTGGAGCGGCCCAGTCAGAGTCCTGACCTCAACCCGATGGAGATGCTGTGGCAGGACCTCAAGAAAGCGATTCACACCAGACCTCCCAAGAATATTGCTGAACTGAAACCGTTCTGTAAAGAGGAATGGCCAAGAATTACCCCTGACCGTTGTGCACGTCTGATCTGCAACTACAGGGAACGTTTGGTGGAAGTTATTGCTGCCAAAGGAGGTTCAACCAGTTATTACATCCAAGGGTTCACATACTTTTCCACCTGCACTGTGAATGGTTACATGGTGTGTTCAATAAAAACATGGTGACATGTAACTCTTTGTGTGTTATTAGGTTAAGCAGACTGCGATTGTCTATTGTTGTGACTGAGATGAAGATCAGATCACATTTTATGACCAATTTGTGCAGAAATCCATCTCATTCCGAAGGGTTCACAAACTTTTTCTTGCAACTGTATATCAGCTTTTTGGACATCTCATGGAGCTTTAACAGACTTCTGGGAAGACTTTCCACAAGACTTTGGGGAGTCTGTGGGATATATGCCGTACTTGTGGGGTCAGGGTGCGATGTTTGGGGAGAAGGTGTGACCAACCATCGCCATTCCAGCCCATCCTGAAGGGGTCAGAGGGTGTGAGGGCGCTGTGCGAGTTCCTCCACATCAAGCTTTCATGGAGCTCGCTTTGTGCACTGAGGCACAGTCATACTACACTGACCAAAAATATAAACCCAGATCGTTGAGCTGAACTCAAAGATCTGAAGCATGTTCTACAGACACAGAAGACCCATTACTGTCAGATATTGTCCACAGATCTGTCTAGATCTGGTCAGTGAGCACTTCTGCTTTGCTGAGATAATCCATCCCACCTCACAGGTGTGGCAGATCAAGGTGATGATTAGACAGCATGAATATTGCACAGGTGTGCCTGAGACTGCCCACAATGAAAGGCCACTCTGAAATGTGCGGTTTGATCACAGAGCACAATGCCACATAAGTCGCAACGTTTGAGGGAGCGTGCAGTTGGCGTGCTGACTGCGGGAATGTCTACCAGACCTGTTGTCCGTGCAATGAATGTTCATTTCTCTACCATAAGCCGTCTCCAAAGGCGTTTCAGAGAATGTGGCAGTACATCCAACCGGCCCCTGTAGTGATCACTTCCATGGACGGCCCTGTAGTGATCACTTCCATGGACGGCCCTGTAGTGATCACTTCCATGGACGGCCCTGTAGTGATCACTTCCATGGACGGCCCTGTAGTGATCACTTCCATGGACGGCCCTGTAGTGATCACTTCCATGGACGGCCCTGTAGTGATCACTTCCATGGACGGCCCTGTAGTGATCACTTCCATGGACGGCCCTGTAGTGATCACTTCCATGGACGGCCCTGTAGTGATCACTTCCATGGACGGCCCTGTAGTGATCACTTCCATGGACGGCCCTGTAGTGATCACTTCCATGGACGGCCCTGTAGTGATCACTTCCATGGACGGCCCTGTAGTGATCACTTCCATGGACGGCCCTGTAGTGATCACTTCCATGGACGGCCCTGTAGTGATCACTTCCATGGACGGCCCTGTAGTGATCACTTCCATGGACGGCCCTGTAGTGATCACTTCCATGGACGGCCCTGTAGTGATCACTTCCATGGACGGCCCTGTAGTGATCACTTCCATGGACGGCCCTGTAGTGATCACTTCCATGGACGGCCCTGTAGTGATCACTTCCATGGACGGCCCTGTAGTGATCACTTCCATGGACGGCCCTGTAGTGATCACTTCCATGGACGGCCCTGTAGTGATCACTTCCATGGAGGGCCCTGTAGTGATCACTTCCATGGACGGCCCTGTAGTGATCACTTCCATGGGCGGCCCTGTAGTTTTTATTGATACTATTTTGGGCCTGTACGACTTTTTGATCACTTTATATTTCATTTTCGTTTGGACCAAAGAGACCAAAAAATTGCAAATTGGCCATTTAGACTTTTATTTTTTCCATTTTGCTGTTTTCCATATGGGATAAATATTTGTTATGTTTTAATAGTGCTGGCGTTTTCGCGTGTGGCAATACTCATGATGTGTTTTTTTTGTTTTGTTTTTTCATTTTGGGGAAAGGGAGGGGAGGTGATTGTTTACATTTTTTTTTATTTTTAAAACCTTTTTTTTACACTTTTCATGGTTCCCAATACATCAGCATTAGAGTCTGAGACACAAACTGTGTTCCTGCAGCCACAGAACTAATGTCACACGGTGCATCCGGCTTCCCCGATCCTTGCCGGAGGAGCCAGTGCGCACTTCCAGGTTTTACCGCGTTCCGATGCCATGGTCACATTTGACCACGGCATCTGAAGGGTAATAAGTCAGCGGGTGCCTGCTGTATGAAACATGGGGCGGTCGGGTTGTTCGGGTTCTTCTCTCGTTTACGGTATATAAGTGCAGCATCAGAGCATTTCCTTGCTTTGTGCTGCAACGTTCAGGGCGAGGTCTGTTTCTTTACTGCCGCTGACATCCCGGGCTTCTCCTCACTATGCTAGGCAGAGACTTCCGCCTAGCAGTGAGAGCGGTGATGTCACCGGCACAAAAAAAACATTCGAAACCCAGTCGCAGCATGTCGCAGGTCACAGTGCAACACCATAGACTATCATTATAAAAATAGTCGCGCGACATTGGTGAGACATCAATGTCGTGCAGCAAGTGTTGCAGTGTAGTTGTGCCCTATATGTTGCACGACCTATTGTCATTGTTTAGACCTAGCCTAAGAGGAGAGTGAGTGATGCAACGCACAGAGGATAGGCGAGCGTGAATCAGACCCCAGACATAGCCCATGCACGGCAGTCACCTGCTGTCTCCAGTCCTCGTCATGGCTGATGAGATGCACACACTGCTGTCTGGCATCAATCAGGGAGGCTATGGATTCTTACAGCAGACAAGGACTAAACATACTGAAGTTCTAAGCTGTTACACAGAGAAGATGCAGCACTTACTAAATAGAAAAAAACCTAAATATTACAGAAAACTTATAAAATTAAGCCTCTAAGGGCACGATTCCCTGAAGCCTCCCTACTACAGTATTCGCAGCCACCATCTTACGGCATGATTCCCCGGAGCCTCCCTACTACTGTATACGCAGCCACCATCTTACGGCACGATTCCCCGGAGCCTCCCTACTGCTGTATTCACAGCCCCCATCTGAGGGCACGATTCCCCGGAGCCTCCCTACTGCTGTATTCACAGCCATCATCTGAGGGCATCATTCCCCGGAGCCTCCCTACTGCTGTATTCACAGCCATCATCTGAGGGCATCATTCCCCGGAGCCTCCCTACTGCTGTATTCACAGCCATCATCTGAGGGCATCATTCCCCGGAGCCTCCCTACTACAGTATTCGCAGCCACCATCTGAGGGCACGATTCCCCAGAGCCTCCCTACTACAGTATTCGCAGCCACCATCTGAGGGCACGATTCCCCAGAGCCTCCCTACTACAGTATTCGCAGCCACCATCTTACGGCATCATTCCCCGGAGCCTCCCTACTACAGTATTCGCAGCCACCATCTTACGGCATCATTCCCCGGAGCCTCCCTACTACAGTATTCGCAGCCACCATCTTACGGCATGATTCCCCGGAGCCTCCCTACTACAGTATTCGCAGCCACCATCTTACGGCATGATTCCCCGGAGCCTCCCTACTGCTGTATTCACAGCCCCTATCTGAGGGCACGATTCCCCGGAGCCTCCCTACTGCTGTATTCACAGCCATCATCTGAGGGCATCATTCCCCGGAGCCTCCCTACTGCTGTATTCACAGCCATCATCTGAGGGCATCATTCCCCGGAGCCTCCCTACTACAGTATTCGCAGCCACCATCTGAGGGCACGATTCCCCGGAGCCTCCCTACTACAGTATTCGCAGCCACCATCTTAGGGCAGGATTCCCCAGAGCCTCCCTACTGCTGTATTCACAGCCATCATCTGAGGGCACAATTCCCCGGAGCCTCCTTATTACTGTATTCGCAGCCACCATCTGAGGGCACAATTCCCCGGAGCCTCCCTACTACAGTATTCGCAGCCACCATCTGAGGGCACGATTCCCTGAAGCCTCCCTACTACAGTATTCGCAGCCACCATCTTACGGCATGATTCCCCGGAGCCTCCCTACTGCTGTATTCACAGCCATCATCTGAGGGCACAATTCCCCGGAGCCCCCCTACTACTGTATTCGCAGCCACCATCTGAGGGCACGATTCCCCGGAGCCCCCCTACTACTGTATTCGCAGCCACCATCTGAGGGCACGATTCCCCGGAGCCTCCCTACTGCTGTATTCACAGCCACCATCTGAGGGCACGATTCCCCGGAGCCTCCCTACTACTGTATTCGCAGCCACCATCTTACGGCATGATTCCCCGGAGCCTCCCTACTGCTGTATTCACAGCCACCATCTGAGGGCACGATTCCCTGAAGCCTCCCTACTACAGTATTCGCAGCCACCATCTTACGGCATGATTCCCCGGAGCCTCCCTACTGCTGTATTCACAGCCACCATCTGAGGGCACGATTCCCCGGAGCCTCCCTACTACTGTATTCGCAGCCACCATCTTACGGCATGATTCCCCGGAGCCTCCCTACTGCTGTATTCACAGCCATCATCTGAGGGCACGATTCCCTAAAGCCTCCATACTACTGTATTCACAGCCCCCATCTGAGGGCATCATTCCCCGGAGCCTCCCTACTGCTGTATTCACAGCCATCATCTGAGGGCATCATTCCCCGGAGCCTCCCTACTGCTGTATTCACAGCCACCATCTGAGGGCATCATTCCCCGGAGCCTCCCTACTACAGTATTCACAGCCCCCATCTGAGGGCACGATTCCCCGGAGCCTCCCTACTGCTGTATTCACAGCCATCATCTGAGGGCATCATTCCCCGGAGCCTCCCTACTGCTGTATTCACAGCCATCATCTGAGGGCATCATTCCCCGGAGCCTCCCTACTACAGTATTCACAGCCCCCATCTGAGGGCACGATTTCCCGGAGCCTCCTTATTACTGTATTCGCAGTCACCATCTGAGGGCACGATTCCCTGAAGCCTCCCTACTACAGTATTCGCAGTCACCATCTGAGGGCACGATTCCCTGAAGCCTCCCTACTACAGTATTCGCAGCCACCATCTTACGGCATGATTCCCCGGAGCCTCCCTACTGCTGTATTCACAGCCCCCATCTGAGGGCACGATTACCCGGAGCCTCCCTACTACTGTATTCACAGCCATCATCTGAGGGCACGATTCCCCGGAGCCTCCCTACTGCTGTATTCACAGCCATCATCTGAGGGCATCATTCCCCGGAGCCTCCCTACTACAGTATTCACAGCCCCCATCTGAGGGCACGATTCCCCGGAGCCTCCTTATTACTGTATTCGCAGTCACCATCTGAGGGCACGATTCCCTGAAGCCTCCCTACTACAGTATTCGCAGTCACCATCTGAGGGCACGATTCCCTGAAGCCTCCCTACTACAGTATTCGCAGCCACCATCTTAGGGCACAATTCCCTGGAGCCTCCCTACTACTGTATTCACAGCCACCATCTGAGGGCATCATTCCCGGAGCCTCCCTACTACTGTATACGCAGCCACCATCTTAGGGCACGATTCCCCGGAGCCTCCCTACTACTGTATTCACAGCCATCATCTGAGGGCACGATTCCCCAGAGCCTCCCTACTACTGTATTCACAGCCACCATCTGAGGGCATCATTCCCGGAGCCTCCCTACTACTGTATACGCAGCCACCATCTTAGGGCATCATTCCCCGGAGCCTCCCTACTACTGTATTCGCAGCCACCATCTGAGGGCACGATTCCCCGGAGCCTCCCTACTGCTGTATTCGCAGCCACCATCTGAGGGCACGATTCCCCAGAGCCTCCCTACTACTGTATTCGCAGCCACCATCTGAGGGCATCATTCCCCGGAGCCTCCCTACTACTGTATTCGCAGCCACCATCTTAGGGCACGATTCCCCGGAGCCTCCCTACTGCTGTATTCGCAGCCACCATCTGAGGGCACGATTCCCCGGAGCCTCCCTACTGCTGTATTCGCAGCCACCATCTGAGGGCACGATTCCCCGGAGCCTCCCTACTGCTGTATTCGCAGCCACCATCTGAGGGCACGATTCCCCGGAGCCTCCCTACTGCTGTATTCGCAGCCACCATCTGAGGGCACGATTCCCCGGAGCCTCCCTACTACTGTATTCGCAGCCACCATCCCAGGGTATGAATCCCTAATAACGTGCTGTCTCATTGCAGGACCCTTTGTCTCAATGCTTCTCCTGAAAGCCTCTCCTTCGGTAGCGGTCGAGGGGATCTGCTGGTGGGAATTCATGGGCACATTTACCGGATCAGCCTGATGACGTTGCTGCCTCATCCATACAAGCTGAAGGTAAGAAACGTCCTGGAAGAGTCACCTGAACCCGTGTGCTGACAAGTCACCTTGTGTCTGTGACGGATAAAGTGCATACGGCCCATGGAGACATCCACCCTCCGGCCACAAGGCACGCCGTCATTTGAAGCTTCAGGATATTGATTGAGGCCTTGTTCACACAGTGCAGATCCTCCGGCCAGTGTAGAGAGTCCACATGCTCATCTCCTGTGTGGCTCCCAGTGCCACCTGCTTATACTGGACATGTGGATGAAGGTTTCACCTCTGCGTGTCTCTTAGGTAATGTGCCTGGAGTCTCCCCCTGATGCTTCTGATCCCACCATTCCTGCCCAGTGCAATCTGAAATCTGGTGGTCCAGAGGACATGAAGAGGCGCACACAACCCTGCAGCCTCGTGCACAGGTAACCACCGAACGGTCACTCACTTTCTCTTATTTCTAGTGTTTTCTTATGCAGAAGATTTAGTAGATTTGCACGCCTGAGCGGCTGCTCCTGCACGCCTGAGCGGCAGCTCCTGCACACCTGAGCGGCTGCTCCTGCACGCCTGAGCGGCTGCTCCTGCACGCCTGAGCGGCTGCTCCTGCACGCCTGAGCGGCTGCTCCTGCACTCCTGAGCGGCTGCTCCTGCACGCCTGAGCGGCTGCTCCTGCACGCCTGAGCGGCTGCTCCTGCACGCCTGAGCGGCAGCTCCTGCACACCTGAGCGGCAGCACACACTCCTGAGCGGCTGCTCCTGCACGCCTGAGCGGCAGCTCCTGCACACCTGAGCGGCAGCTCCTGCACGCCTGAGCGGCTGCTCCTGCACACCTGAGCGGCAACACGCACTCCTGAGCGGCTGCTCCTGCACGCCTGAGCGGCTGCTCCTGCACGCCTGAGCGGCAGCACGCACTCCTGAGCGCCTGCTCCTGCACACCTGAGCGGCAGCACGCACTCCTGAGCGGCTGCTCCTGCACACCTGAGCGGCAGCACGCACTCCTGAGCCATAAGCTATACAGACCCATAAACTACACCTGAGCCGCAGCGTGCACACCTGAGCCACAGTGCCCACCCCTGAGCCATAAGCTATACAGACCCATAAACTACACCTGAGCGCCCACACACCTGAGCCGCAGCGCCCACACACCTGAGCCGCAGCGCCCACACACCTGAGCCGCAGCGCCCACACACCTGAGCCGCAGCGCCCACACACCTGAGCCGCAGCGCCCACACACACACCTGAGCCGCAGCGCCCACACACACACCTGAGCCGCAGCGCCCACACACACACCTGAGCCGCAGCGCCCACACACCTGAGCCGCAGCGCCCACACACACACCTGAGCCGCAGCGCCCCACACACCTGAGCCGCAGCGCCCACACACACACCTGAGCCGCAGCGCCCACACACACACACACACCTGAGCCGCAGCGCCCACACACACCTGAGCCGCAGCGCACACACACACACACACCTGAGCCGCCGCACACACACACACACACACCTGAGCCGCAGCGCCCACACACCTGAGCCGCAGCGCCCACACACCTGAGCCGCAGCGCACACACACACCTGAGCCGCAGCGCCCACACACCTGAGCCGCAGCGCCCACACACACACCTGAGCCGCAGCGCCCACACACACACACACACCTGAGCCGCAGCGCACACACACACCTGAGCCGCAGCGCCCACACACCTGAGCCGCAGCGCCCACACACACACCTGAGCCGCAGCGCCCACACACACACACACACCTGAGCCGCAGCGCCCACACACACACCTGAGCCGCAGCGCCCACACACACACACACACCTGAGCCGCAGCGCACACACACACCTGAGCCGCAGCGCACACACACACACACACCTGAGCCGCCGCGCACACACACACACACACACCTGAGCCGCAGCGCACACACACACACACACACACCTGAGCCGCAGCGCACACACACACACACACACCTGAGCCGCAGCGCACACACACCTGAGCCGCAGCGCACACACACACACACACACACACCTGAGCCGCAGCGCACACACACACACACACACACACACCTGAGCCGCCAGCTGTAATGTGCATGGCCTGTGTATTAGGACCACTACCCCAGCAGCTCACAGGCTCCTTACTCTTTATTTCAGGACCGCAGGGGACGGTTTCTATGATTCTGTGGAGACAACTAAAGAAAATAAAACGGTACAAGAAGCAGGAGGAGGCTGCGGGAGAACGGGGCAGGGAGCGGACGCCGCAGCCATGTCTCAGGAGTGTTGGATACTAAGCTCCAGGGACCAGGAGCTTCACCTCATCCAGATGGGAAAACTGAGATCCCGAAAAAGGACAAAGAACAACAAAGAGACCAGTCGGGAAGCCATGGAGAAATATCTACAGATCCTCTATCAGGAGAAACCGAGCTATAGAGTGAGTGCAGGAAAACTGCGAGATCACCCCATAGATCATATATCGTATGGTGAGAGGATCAGGGATACAGGATACCATATAGATCATATAACGTATAGTGAGAGGATCAGGGATACAGGATACTATATACATCATATAGGGGAGGTGTAGAGAGGAGATCGGGGATACAGGATACCATATAGATCATATATCGTATAGTGAGAGGATCAGGGATACAGGATACCATATAGATCATATAACGTATAGTGAGAGGATCAGGGATACAGGATAACTATACTACATTCAGATATAGGGGAGGTGGGGGGGGGGAGGGGGGGGGGGGGGGGTATAGAGGAGAATCGTAGGAATACAGGATCACCATATACATCGAGTATAGGGAGGTGTATAGAGGAGAATCGGGGATAACAGATACCATATAGCAGCATCATAGGGGATGGTGTATAGGAGGAGATTCAGGGGATAAAGGTACTACCATTATACATCATATAGGGGAGGTGTATAGAGGAGATCGGGGATACAGGATACCATATACCATCATTAGGGGGAGTGTTATAGAAGGAGATCGGTGATACAGGCCGACCTATATCATCATATAGGGAGGTGTATAGAGGAGATCGGGGATACAGGATACCATATCCATCATATAGGGAGGTGTATAGAGGAGATCGGGGATACAGGATACCATATACATCATATAGGGGAGGTGTATAGAGGAGATCGGGGATACAGGATACCATATAGATCATATAGGGGAGGTGTATAGAGGAGATCGGGGATACAGGATACCATATACATCATATAGGGGAGGTGTATAGAGGAGATCGGGG
>NW_025334092.1:300000-401528 GCF_014858855.1 Bufo gargarizans
AACTGGTTACAGGTTCCCTTTTAAGTCTAGCAGTATCACTGGATTTAAAGGGGTTTTCCCACAATATAAATTTATCCTGCATCCAGAGGATCGGTGACAAGCGTCTGGTGGGAACCCCGCTGAGCAGTCCTGTTTCCCTGTATTAATGAAACAGTGGGTTGACCTGTTCACTCTCCATGGAACTGCCTAAAACAGCCAAGTGTTGCACTCTGGACTTTTTGGCAGGCCTATAGTGTAGCCCTAGCATCATGAATAGTAGAGGTGTAGTGGAACTACGTTGCACACAGTAGAATCATTTGTACAGTGCATGGGTAAGGATTTATTTTTTTTGCCCAAAAAGTTGGAGAATCACTACTAATTTTTTTTATTCTTACCTGTTAGAAATGTGCATGATGTAAACTGTAGTGATGGTAATCGTCATATTAGTGACTGTATTTGTGAGTTATAACCTCCCTTATGATCCTCAGCTGTGTCATGTGACCAACACACTGATCTCCAACTGACATTGGACGGCAAAGTCAGTTACTTCATTCTTTCCTTTGAGACTGACTTTGAGGCTCCCATAGGAACACATGGTGACAAGTTTTATTCAAATAAGTCAGTGTTGGTCACCATGACACAGCTGAGGATCAGAAAAGGGGGAGTTACTGTATAACTCACAAATACAGATACTATTAAGAATTTCCTTCACTACAGTTTACATAATTTACCTTTTGACACATCAGAATACATTTTTATGGGAGTTCTTCTTTAAGTGGTCGTAGATGTGTAGTGATCTTTAATGAGGATGCCCTCTTAAATGGGGCAGCGTATGTTGGAGACCTGCTTTGAATGGACTGGGCGAATCTGGTTATTCCTTGGGCAATGCAACCCCAGGAGAAACTAGTTGCTATGCAGGGCAGTGGTCCTCAGGGCCGACCTACAGGTCATGATTTGACAATATCCACAGAATGAATACCTGTGGTAAGTCCAGATGCAGGGACACTAACTTTACCACCTGAAAACATGACCGGTAGGTGGGCCCTGAGGGCTGCAGTTGAAGAACACTGATTTTAGGGTCTCGGTCAGGACCTGCAATAGGCATTACAGTATCTCGGTAATGAACTTTTTAGAGACAGAGTGCCCAAACTGCAACTCGAAACCCATTATTGGCAAGTGCCAACACAGCAATTTAACCTGAATTCCAATATAGTCTTCCATGTATTTTATCATTTAGCTATAATAGCCTGCCTACAATCAGTGCGCTGCCTGCTCTGTTCATGAAAAACCATGCGTTGAAGAATGGCAGAAAGTCTAAGGTATATTGGTACAGCCTAGACTTTTTCCAGAGTTTGGGTGCCCACAGAGGGGGCTCGGAGTGCTGCCTCTGGCACCTGTGCTATAGGTTTGCTGCCACGGATGTATCTGTTGTGGGCTGTTCAGATACTGGAGGTTGTGACCAAATATACACCACTACTTGGCACCGGTTATGTTGCAGAGTTGATTTGTGACTACTTCCACACCACGTATGCCACTTAAAAAAAAAAAAAAAACTGACAAAGGCGGGCCCATCTCGCTTATCGTTTTCTACGTCGGTTTATGCCGTAGAAAAGGATCTAAGTCTAGGCCAGCAAGGGATCTGCTACAGATTTAAGGCTGTTGTACACTGGTGGTGGATGCACCTAAGGTATTGAGAGGACGGTGCCTCTACATACTTTGGTGACATAAAGGGGCAGGGTTATTAAGATGGGCGTCTAAAATACTGGTCTTAATGAATGACCCCCCAACTGACTTTCACTATATAGCTGTAAGTTGCATTCCTCTTTATTGCCCATGGTATAAGGAAGCCTGGTCACGTGGTAAACCTATTCTATATTGTTACAGGAAAGATTCAGACGAGGCCGACTTGGTCCCAGCTAAAGAAGCAAATATGAAGTGTCCTCAAGTTGTTATTGCATTTTATGAAGAGAGACTAACATGGCACTCTTGTCCAGAAGATGAAGCGCAGTAAAGTCATTGCTATTTACGAGTAGACTTTTTTTTATTGAACTTTTTTTTTTTCCCCTCCTTTTGGCCACCTTAATGATGAGGTTATTAATTTTAGTTTTTTCTGAATAAACCGCACCAGTAATTTGGCAAAAAATGTGGCCCCACAAAATGTACTTGGCCTGTAGCGCCTTTGATACATGTATTTGCCCTGTCCGGCCTTTTTTTTTTTTTTTTTTTTTTAATATATATTTTTTTTTCATTCTGCTGAAGTCCGAGCATCTATAATACAGACTTGCAAGTGTTTTGTAGCCTTCAGTTGTCGTGCATGTTCATGCTTTAGCCCAGTCTTTATCATAGGTTATTAGCTCCAGGCACTGCTTCAGTGGATGTGCTGTGGAGACCTTTGTAGTAAGTGGAATGTTACCTGACTGTATATTGTTTACTTCAATGTAAATACTGGTGAGCAGTGTTCAATAAATAGTTTTATATTCTCACCCGTGACTCCAGCTTTTATTTTGAGGGAGAGGGGGTTGTTTATTAATGAAGTCAGATTCAGACTGCATTGCTGTAACCTGTAGTGTTGAGCACGAATATTCAAATATCAATTTTTTTTTTTTAGCGAATATTGGCACTTCGCTAATTCGCGAATATAGTGCTATAAATTCGATATTTCGAATATTCAGGGTTTTTTTGTTATATTTTTTTCCTTTCCCACTTCCCTAAAGTTGTTTTTACCTGTCCTTTGGATTCCTGGCTGCTCCAGTCAGTGCCCATTGACGCTTCTGCCGACTTCCGTGCTCATGGAGCGTCCCCATCACCATGGGAACGTCTCCATATACTAGAATGTACTGTCGGATTTGAGAATAAGGTTGAAATCGCAATTCGATTATTTCAAGTTATAATAATCGAATTGCGATTTCAACTTAACACTGCTATATTCCATATTTGTTAATTCTATCTTAATATGGAATATAGCAGTGCTAAGCTGAAATCGCAATTCGATTATTATAACTTGAAATAATCGAATTGCAATTTCAACGTAATTCTCAAATCCGACAGTACATTCTAGTATATGGTGATGGGGACGCTCCATGAGCATGGAATATAGCATTACTAAGTTGAAATTGCCATGCGATTACTTCGAGTTATAATAATCGCATGGCGATTTCAACTTGGACCTGGTTTACTATATGGTTGGCTTTAATGGCTTGGTAGAATTAGCGAATATGACGAATATATTCGTCATATTCCACAAAACGAAGATAACAAAGTATTCTGCGTCTTTTAGCTACCTATTCATCAACTTCGCTAATTCTAGCAATGATATAGGAAAGTTTACTATAGAGACAGCTAAGTTTAATTCGCTATGCGATTATATTACATTTTTTTTTTATAAATAGAATAATCAGGTATTATAATTCCATTTTTAAAAAAAGCTAAGTAATATAATCGCATAGCGAATTAAACTTGGCTGTCTCTATAGTCAACTTTCCTATATCATTGCTAGAATTAGCAAAGTTGACAAATAGGTAGCTAAAACAAAGATGCAGAATACTTTGTTATCTTCGTTTTGTGGAATATAACAAATATTTCACCATGGGAACTACTCCATATACTAGAATGTACTGTCGGATTTGAGAATTACGTTGAAATCGCAATTCGATTATTTCAAGTTATAATAATCGAATTGCGATTTCAACTTGGCACTGCTATATTCCATATTCGTTAATTCTAGCCTAATATAGAATATAGCATTACAAAGTTGAAATCGCCATGCGATTTACTTTGAGTTATATTAATCGCATTGCGATTTCAATTTGGACCTGGTTTACTATGGTTGGCTTGGTAGAATTGACTAATATATTCGTTATATTCCACAAAACGAATATGGCGAATGTGTTCGTCATATTCCACAAAATGAAGATAACGAAGTATTCTGCATCTTCGTTTTAGCTACCTATTCGTCAACTTCGCTAATTCTAGCAACCATATAGGAAAGTTTACTATAGATAGCTAAGTTTAATTCGCTATGCGATTATATGACTGCTTTTTTTTAAAAAATAAATAGAATAGTCATATAATTGCATAGTGAATTAAACTTAGCTGTCTCTATAGTAAACTTTCCTATATGATTGCTAGAATTAGCGAAGTTGATGAATAGGTAGCTAAAACGAAGATGCAGAATACTTCGTTATCTTAGTTTTGTGTAATATATAACGAATATATTCGTCATATTCGCTAATTCTACCAAGCCATTGAAGCCAACTATATAGTAAACCAGGTCCAAGTTGAAATCGCCATGCGATTAATATAACTCAAAAGAATCGCATGGCGATTTCAACTTGGTAATGCTATATTCCATATTAGGCTAGAATTAACAAATATGGAATATAGAAGTGCTAAGTTGAAATCGAAAGATTATTATAACTTGAATTAATCGCATTGCTATTACAATAGCAGAGTAGCCTTAAGTTAAAATCGCAATACGCGATTATTTAAATCGCATATTAATCGCGATAACTAGAATGACTAATATTCAATTTAAAATTTCGTCAATCTAATATGGCGCCTGCCGCTCATTACTAGTAAACTGGGCCAAATTCATGAAACATCTGGGGAGATTTGTCAAACTGGAGTAAAGTAGAACTGGCTTAGTTGCTCAAGTTAAACACTGGTTGCTATAGGCAACTAAGCCAGTTCAACTTTACTTCAGTTTGATAACGCTCCCCCACCATGTCTGGTAATATATTATTTTTTTTGCATTTTATCCAGAGCTGATACTCCAAGGGTGTTTTTGTTTTGTATGTATTTTTATTTTTTTTACCCCTGGGAGTAAGGCTATATTTACATGAATCACAATGAAAGGGGTTGCCATTTTAAGAATAGTAGTAGCCTATGGGATTATTCACATGGCTAATTTTTGGATGCCCAGTGAATAACAGATGTCCTATTTCATCTATTTTCACTGCCCTGCATACAATTAAAAGGGGCCATTTTAGTATCTGAGAAAAATGCCTGATAGATGCGGGTCCCACCTACAAGGAAAACTGAGTAGAGAGAACTGTGGTTGGTGGATCCCAGAGTCCATCAACCTCCTAGTGCTGCTCCCATACAAGTGAATGGGAGCGTGCACACAGCCCCTGCTCCCCTTCATTTCTATGTGGCAGACTGACTTAGCCGAGCCATCTCAGCCATTTTCGGTGGCCCCATTGAAATGCAGTGTGTGCCCTCCATTAATTTCCCTGCTCCGTTCTCGTTGGTGTGGGTCCCAGAGGTGGGACTTGCACATATCGGACAATAAGGGCATATCCTAGCGATATGCCCCTTTTTGTATGTGGTGACACAACCCCTTTAACTACTTCAACCCCGCTAGCTAAAACCCCCTTAATGACCAGGCCACTTTTTACACTTCTGCACTACACTACTTTCACCGTTTATTGCTCGGTCATACAACTTACCACCCAAATGAATTTTACCTCCTTTTCTGCTCACTAATAGAGCTTTCATTTGGTGGTATTTCATTGCTGCTGACATTTAACTTTTTTTATTAATCGAAATTTAACGATTTTTTTGCAAAAAATGACGTTTCACTTTCAGCTGTAAAATTTTGCAAAAACGACATCCATATATAAATTTTTCGCTAAATTTATTCTACATGTCTTTGATTAAAAAATAAATAAAATGTTTGGGCAAAAAAAAAATGGTTTGGGTAAAAGTTATAAAGTTTACAAACTATGGTACAAAAATGTGAATTTCCGCTTTTTGAAGCAGCTCTGACTTTCTGAGCACCTGTCATGTTTCCTGAGGTTCTACAATGCCCAGACAGTAGAAAACCCCCACAAATGACCCCATTTCAGAAAGTAGACACCCTAAGGTATTCGCTGATGGGCATAGTGAGTTCATAGAACTTTTTATTTTTTGTCACAAGTTAGCGGAAAATGATGATTTTTATTTTTTCTTACAAAGTCTCATATTCCACTAACTTGCGACAAAAAATTCTAGGAACTCTCCATGCCCCTCACAAAATACCTTGGTGTCTTTTTCAAAATGGGGTCACTTGTGGGGTAGTTATACTGCCCTGGCAATTTAGCGGGCCAAATGTGTGAAGTACTTTGCAATCAAAATGTGTAAAAAATGGCCTGCGAAATCCGAAAGGTGCACTTTGGAATATGTGCCCCTTTGCCCACCTTGGCTGCAAAAAGTCACATCTGGTATCGCCATACTCGGGAGAAGTTGGGGAATGTGTTTTGGGGTGTCATTTTACATATACCCATGCTGGGTGAGAAATATCTTGGCAAAAGACAACTTTTCCCTTTTTTTTTTTTTTTTTTTTTTTTTATACAAAGTTGGCATTTGACCAAGATATTTTTCTCACCCAGCATGGGTATATGTAAAATGACACCCCAAAGCACATTGCCCAACTTCTCCTGAGTACGGCGATACCAGATGTGTGACACTTTTTTGCAGCCTAGATGCGCAAAGGTGCCCAAATTCCTTTTAGGAGGGCATTTTTAGACATTTGGATCCCAGACTTCTCACACTTTCGGGCCCCTAAAAAGCCAGGGCAGTATAAATACCCCACATGTGACCCCACTTTGGAAAGACACCCCAAGGTATTCAATGAGGAGCCTGGCGAGTTCATAGAATTTTTTTGCCTAAGTTAGCGGAAATTGTTTTTTTGTTTTTTGCTCAGTCTCCCTTTCCGCTAACTTGGGACAAAAATTTCAATCTTTCATGGACTCAATATGCCCCTCAGCGAATACCTTGGGGTGTCTTCTTTCCGAAATGGGGTCACATGTGGGGTATTTATACTGCCCTGGCATTTTAGGGGCCCTAAAGCGTGAGAAGTCTGGAATATAAATGTCTAAACGATTTTACGCATTTGGATTCCGTGAGGGGTATGGTGAGTTCATGTGAGATTTTATTTTTTGACACAAGTTAGTGGAATATGAGACTTTGTAAGAAAAAAAACTAACAAAAAAATATATATATATATTTCCGCTAACTTGGGCCAAAAAAATGTCTGAATGGAGCCTTACAGGGGGGGTGATCACCCATATAGACTCCCTGATCACCCCCCTGTCATTGATCACCTTCCTGGTAAGGCTCCATTCAGACGTCCGTATGATTTTTACGGATACATGGATCGGATCTGCAAAACACATGCGGACGTCTGAATGGAGCCTTACAGGGAGGTGATCCGGGAGTGTATATGGGTGATCACCCCCCTGTCATTGATCACCCCCCTGTAAGGCTCCATACAGACGTCCGCATGTGTTTTGCGGATCCGATCCATGGATCCGTAAAAATCATACGGACGTCTGAATGGAACCTGACGGGGGGGGGGGGGGCGGCGCGCGGGGAGGGTGATCAATGACCAGGGGGGGTGGTGATCAATGGTTCATAAAGGGTTAATAAGTGATGGGGGGGGGGGGGGTGTAGTGTAGTGGTGGTTGGTGCTACTTTAGTGAGCTCCCTGAGTCCTCTGGTGGTCGATCCAAACAAAAGGGACCACCAGAGGACCAGGTAGCAGGTATATTAGACGCTGTTATCAAAACAGCGTCTAATATACCTGTTAGGGGTTAAAAAAAAATCACATCTCCAGCCTGCCAGCGAGCGATCGCCGCTGGCAGGCTGGAGATCCACTCGCTTACCTTCCGTTCCTGTGAGCCTGTGTGTGCGCGCGTTCACAGGAAATCTCGGCTCTCGCGGGAGGACGCGTATATGCGTCCACCCAGAAGAGCAGGGCCGCCGGCAGGACGCAATCCTGCGTACGGCGGTCCTGAGGTAGTTAAGATTGTGCCTATAATGCAACTGGTTAAAATCAGATTCTATTAAATCTGGCGAGCCCTTAATTAACATGGCTAACTGTGCCCACTCTCTGCAAAAGTTGTCATAGCAGTGTTAAAAAAAAAAACACAAACTGAGTAAAAAGTCCCCCATGTTCTGTTGGTCCAATGTAAGGTTAGTCAAGAAGATCTATTTAAATTCTACCTTAAAACAAGATAATAAAATTCTAGCACAAGCCCTCAATTGTCAACCCCGCTTCCCCCCCCCCCCCCCCCCCCCCCCTCCCAAAATCACATGCATTGGGCTGTGCATACTGAATGAGGCACATCACAATCAAGGGGGGCATGTACTTTGTATTCAGTGCACCTTGCTAAATCAAGCCCTGATATATTTATTGACACGAGTTTGGTTCATGTATGGATACATTTGTAATAGCCATTTCCACGGCATCCCCTTAATGACTGCACCAAAATGGAGGTTGCGCCCCTTGTTGCTCTTGGGACAGGAAACTGTTAAAAGGGCCCCTCCCCTTACACACACCAGTGTTTTCCTGTCCCTACAGGACAAGAGGATGCACAGATCAAGGGGGCAGGTTGATCGGGACATCCTGGCACTAAACACTCCCTACCCCCAGGCCAGTACTCACTGTTTAAGAGTCCCCTGTCCTGGGTCTGACATCCCCGAACCAGTTTGGCTGCTCGGCGGGCTCTGAGCAGGCTGTGGGCTATTTGCTTATGCAGCAGTGTCCCGTTGCCAGCAGGGCTTGGGGTGCTGTTTGTGGCCTGCTGCATCAGCCAGCCTGAATGAATCTAATTGCCAGGCATGTGGGTGCAATTACAGCGGAGAGCAGTGCTGTGATAGAGGGATCCCTTTCCACATGTGGAACGCCTCTCCACTCTTGCTCAGGTTACATGCAAGCGGATTGTGCCAACTCTGCAGAAGCCCGGAAGACGTCAGGGGTGGAGGAAGGAGAGAACAAAACCTGGGCTACCTCCTATGTGCTGTATTCACTTACCCCTTACCTAACTCATAGGCACCTGATCTGTAACACCTGTATAGGGACTGTAGCTAGGGAGCAACGGACAGCTATGATGCAGGACATTAGGTCCATGATTAGGGAAGATATTTACTCTTCTATGGCCGAAAAACATTCCCTTGCTGAACCGTGCTCCCTTTAGCTGCCCTAGAATCTCCGCTGAAGACTCAGATGCTGATTACACCCTTATCGCTGTCGGTGGTTTCTCAGACATAGTATGTGAGGAAGGGGAAAGGGAGGACTTAGAATCAGTAGTGAAATACTATTTTGATTCTGTTAATATAGACTCCAATTTGTCTGCAATACCATGGACATTGAAGAGGAGGTACAACCTCAATTCAAGACCAAATGTTTTGGGGTTTGAGATCCAGGGAGCGTAAAGTTTTTCCCTGTAAACCCAAATCTGAAGGAACTCGATGTGTGGGTGGACTTTAATAGAAGGTTCTTGGTCCCTAGAGAATTCAGGAGTAGACTTCCATTCAGTCCTGAAGATGCAAAAATCTGGGATGAAATCACTAAAATAGATGTACAGGTTGCTAAAGTAGGCATACGTACATCCCTTTGAGGATGCCTCCCAACTTAAGGACCCCATGGACTGTAGGTTGGAAGGGTTACTTAAACTATGGGAGAACGGGGCCATTTCCATTAAAACTAATGTGGCAGCCACTTTTATTGCATGGTCAATGTTTGGCTTAACAGAGTTGAGCACCATCTTAGGAAGGGTACTCCTAGGGATAAGATCTTGGAGTCCTTTCCCCGCCTTAAAATGGCCACAGGTTTTCTGTCTGACTCCGCAGAATCTGTGAGGTTTCCTGATCCTTGTCTTACTCTCTCTGCCGTGCACTCTGGCTTAAGCCCCCCCCCCCCCCCCCCCCCCCCTAGACTTGTTGTCTCTGGGATCTTAGACTTGTTGTCTCTGGGAGCCATCATCCCTGTACCCTTAGACCAGGAGGGTCGGGGGCATTTCTCCAGACTTTTTCTTGTGAAAATGCTGAATCGGTCATACCGGACTATCAAAAATCTAAAACGCCTCAATCGGTGGATATGCTACAGACTCTTCAAGATGGAGTAATTGAGCACCATGGTGCCGCTGATTTATCAAAATGCCTTGATGTGTTCAGTGGATTTAAAGGACTCATATTATCATCTCCCTATCCACCCCTGGTACCAGCAGTTCCTTCAGTTTGCTGTGTCCCTGAGGGGAGAAATTTGTCAGTGACAGTTTGTGTCTCCCATTCGGAATCTCCTGTTACCTGAGTTTTTCCCAAACTTGTGGAGATGGTGGCCCACCTGAGACAGCAGGACGTCCAGATATTTCCTTAACTGGATGATTTTTTGATTGTAGCAAAATCAAGAGGAAATCCAGTCACACCTATCCAAATCTCTGGATCTTTTTTACTTCCTGGGGTGAAAGGTAAATTGGGAGAAATACAGCCTAGTTCCCTCCACTCGCAATATTTTCCTGGGGACATTGTTAGATTCAGAAGCCCAGATGTCCTTTCTTCCAGACACCAAAAAAGAAAATCTTGTCATCCCTACAGAGAACATCTTGGGCTTCTATTCAGGATATAATGAGGGCTCTGGGCCTCATGACCCCCTGCATACAAGCAGTAGCTTGGTCAGGCCCACTCCAGTCTAATCTTCTCTCCCACTGGGACCTAAGTCAATCGTCCCTAGACAAAAAGATTCCAATTTCCTCAATCACTAAAATATCCCTGAATTGGTGGCAGGACAAGAGGAATCTCTGTAGGAATCTTCTGGTCCCATTCTCCTGTAGTGACAGTAACTACAGATGCAAGCGGGACAGGTTGGGGAGCAGTGTCCCAATGGGGCTCAGTTGAGGGCGTCTGGAAATCAGAGATGGGTTGGAGGTCCTCCAATTACAAGGAACTCAGGACTGTTTGGGAAGCACTAAGGTCCCTTCAGGGTCAGCTAGTCGGGAAACATCTCAGGATTTACTCTGACAATACAACAGCAGTCTCCTTAATAAGGCATCAAGGTGTGACGTGTCACCCTCATCTTCAGAATCTATCTAAGGAGAGATTTTCCTGGGCAGAAAAGACAGTCCTTTCCATCACAGCTATACACATGAGAGGAGTGGACAATGTCCAGGCAGATTTCTTGAGCAGGAGGAGAGTAGACACAGGGGAGTGGGATATCCACAAGGCTGCATTCGAGATAATAGCCCAGAACTGGGGTTATCCTCAGGTGGACCTGTTCGCTACCAGGAGAAACAGAAAGGTCCCCTTGTTCTTTTCCCTGAACATGGGATATTTCGCCACAGGTCTGGATGCCCTAGGGCAGGCCTGGCATTGGACCTTGGCTTATGCCTTTCCACCATTTCCCCTTATCCCAGCAGTTCTCAAGAAGATAAGGGAAAGTGATTCTGGTAGCTCCAGCTTGGTCAAAGAGGAACTGGTACCCTCTGCTAGAGTCCCTAACGATAGCTCCCCCTGTTTCGCTTCCATCCAGACCAGATCTGCTCCAGCAGGGTCCCCTTTGGTTTCCTGAGGTAGGGAGACTCCATCTTACAGCATGGATCCTAAAGCAGAGGTCTGTCAGACCCAGTCATCTCCACTATCCAATCAGGGAGTAGACCACCTACAATTTCTGTATATTCTAGGACCTGACATAGGTTTAATTCCTGGCTGCTGGATAGACCCTTTGACATAGACAACACTAGTATCCCCCTAATCTTGGACTTCATGCAGGAAGGTCTGCAGAAGGGCCTTAGTTATAACACCATCAAGGTACAGGTGTCAGCTCTGTCAGGCTTCCTTGGGGTGTTTTTCTCAGACACCATCCAGATTTTCTCCCCAAGATATTTAACTTTTTTTTTTTTGTCAGAACCCAAAAATGAGAACAATTGTTTCACACTCTTGAGAACAGTTCTCCGGTACCTAGAAGCTATGTCTGAGTGGAGGTTAGATGAGAACCTTTTTGTTCAGTATGGGTGTAAGAATAGAGGCAAGAGGGCCTCAAAGGACACGGTAGGTGGATCAAGTCAGCCATCATACAGGCTAAGGCTACTTTCACACTTGAGTTCAGAGCGGATCCGTCTGGTGTCTGCACAGACGGATCCGCTCCTATAATGCAGGCGATGGGATCCGTTCAGAACAAATCCGTCTGCATTATAGTTTAGAAAAAATTCTAAGTGTGAAAGTTGCTCAGATGGATCCGTCCAGACTTTACATTGAAAGTCAATGGGGGACGGATCCGTTTGAAAATTGAGCCATATTGTGTCAACTTCAAACGGATCCGTCCCCTTTGACTTACATTGTAAGTCTGGACGGATCCGTTTGCCTCTGCACGGCCAGGCGGACACCCGAACGCTGCAAGCAGCGTTCAGGTGTCCGCCTGCTGAGCGGAGGCCAAACGCTGCCAGACTGATGCATTCTGAGCGGATCCGCATCCACTCAGAATGCATTAGGGCTGGACGGATGCGTTCAAACAGAACTCGCAAGCGGAGCCCCGAACACTAGTGTGAAAGTAGCCTTACAAGGCAGAAGGGAAGAATTGTTCTCTTGCAGTAAAGGCACACTCCACAAGAGCAGTCTCTTCTTCCTGGGCCGAGACAGCAGACGCATCTCCAGATCGAATCTGCAGGGCGGCTACATGGTCAAGCCTTCACACATTCACCCGTCATTACAGACTGGACGTGTTGGCCAACATATACTGTTCCTTTAGACGCTAGGTCGTTAAGGCCGTGGTCCCTCCCTAGAGCTACTTATATAATATGGCTCCATTTTGATGCATTTGAAAAAGGAATTATTCCTACCGTTAATTCGGTTAACACTAATCCTTCATGATGGCACCACCCTAACTCCCATCCTATAATTTTGGTGTTGGGTTGATCATCTCACATCCTAGTAGTAATTTGAAAAAGCACTGGGGTGTGTAAGGGGAGGGGCCCTTTTAACCCTCTCCCTAGAGCGACAAGGGCAGCAACCTCCATTTTGGTGCTGTCATGAAGGATTAGTGGAAACCGAATTAACGGTAGGAATAAATACTTTTTAATTGCCATACAATAAGACTGGCCAAACTGCTAGACTTTACCATACCTAAGTTGGCAATATCCGATATATCTATTTAGCACACCATTATCGAACCTTTGCGCCCTTCTGGATAGCGGCACCAGAGCAGATCACAGATGCTGCTGTCTAATTAGGACACAGTTTCCACTGTATGTAGTAACACAAAGCCTTTTTCTTTTTACTTATGGCGAGTCCAATAAAGATTTTTTGTTTTCCTTTTTTAAATCAGAGCTAACCAGGGAGACAATATTTGTGAGACTGCAAATTTATGAATATCCATCAGTAAACCTAGTGTGAAACTAGCTTTAGTCTACTTTCACATTAGCGTTTTTTGTGGAGCCGTCATGGATCTGCAAAAAAACGCTTCCGTTACAATAATACAACCACATGCATTCGTCATGAATGGATCCAGTTGTATTATGTCTTCTATAGCCATGACTGATCCGTCTTGCTCCGCACCACATCACGGACAGAAAAATGCTGCTTGCAGAGTTTTTCTGTCCGCGATGGGGATACAACCGAACGCTCTTTGGTACATTCCGTTTCGTTCAGTTTTGTCCCTATTGTCAATGCATGGCGACAAAACAGTAGCGTTTTCTTCCGCTATTGAGATCCTATGACTGATCCCGATAGCGGAATTGAAAACGTTAATGTGAAAGTCGCCTTTAGAAACTGTTAATCCTTTAGGTGCTCCACTGGAATTAAAGCAAAATGAAGGTGAAATGTCAGAATTAGCCCTACGTCCTATGACAGCACCAGGAGAGAGGATCCGCCTCCCAGGATAGGAAACCCACAGGTATAAATTAAAAGAAGCCTCTACCTCATTCAGTAGTTTCCTGTCCTGGAAGGACAGACTGCAGGTTTTTTATTTTGTGAAGCTACATGGGGAGTAGTTTATCCCTGGATTTAAGGTTGGCTGGGCAGAGTTGTGCACCGGGTGAGTTCCCCGCTACGCACACCGTGAAGACGGGACACTGCATCTGATGGGGGCAGCAAGATGTGAAGGAAAGCGCTGGCGGGCAGAAATACAAGGTAGGATGGCTGATCGGGGACGCAAGTAGAGGATGCGGCAGTACTCACTGGAGGCGCAGCAGGCACAGAGATGCGGTAGAGCGATCTCTGCTTCACCTTGTGGCGTTCGGCATCTGGCCTCCCTAGCTGACATGCAAGTAAGAGGTGTGGAGCTTGAAGGAGCGCTCTTTTTCAAACAGCATAGCGGTAGTGACGAGCTCAAAAGCGCCCAGTTTATAAGAGGGGCGCGAATGTGATCCTGGCGTCCCATGCTTGATTCAGAAATGTCTTCAGCCTAGTTCAAGCCTACCTTATGATCTTTGCAGGGTTCTTCCAGATCCAAGGCCGCAAGAGGAGAGCTCTGGTGAAGCCCCAAGAGACCCAGTTACCCATGCACCTGTGGTATGAATGAGGGTATAGTTCTATTTTCAATGTAATGGACTTTTTGGATTGTTACTTTATCCTGGCCTTGTGTTTTTTTTCTAGGATAAACCTAAAAAAAAGCGGCCGCTAAAACGCGCCATAAAGAATGTGGCCTCCGTAAAAGAAAACTAGATACTGCCTATGGAAGTGTCCCTGAGGCTCACCAGTCGGTCAATATGGATAGAGGTGCTCAATCACCGGTACACCTAAAAACCGTGAGGGTGTGTTATATTGGAAAAGAGAATTGCGATGGCACACTCACATTTGGTTTAATTAAAAGTATTTAATATTTTTAGTTAAATATTTGATTTGCGTTATATATAATTATATATGTAAAAAAGTATATAAATGCATTAAAAATAAAAAATTAAAATAAAATGGAGCTATATCTGGTGTTCAGGGTATTTAAAGAGTCTGTTCAGTGGGTCCTGGAATATAAGGTCATATAGATCAAGTACAGTATGTTGGTTTACTTTTGTGAAATATTGTTATTCTTCAAAAAATGTGCAATATAGTTGAAAAAAGGAGAAAGTCCAGTATATTTCCAATCAAGAAAGTGTGAAAAAATAGTGCTCAATTGAATAAAATATGTTGTACACAACAAAAGTTAATATATCGATGTTGTTAAAAAATGGTGAACCTTATATCATGTGAATGGTATTCTTATATTAAAAACAATGCCAGATACTTGCTGGTGTGAATACTGCAGTAGTTATTCTTATATTCACCGGGTTTCCCGGTATTAGAACATCCGTCCTTTAACCACTTCAACCCCCCTAGCTGAAACACCCTTAATGACCAGGCCACTTTTTACACTTCTGCGCTACACTACTTTCACCGTTCATTGCTCGGTCATGCAACTTACCACCCAAATTAATTTTACTTCCTTTTCTTCTTACTAATAGAGCTTTCATTTGGTGGTATTTCATTGCTGCTGACATTTTTAAATGGGTAAAAAAAATGGTTTGGGTAAAAGTTATAGCGTTTACAAACTATGGTACAAAAATGTGAATTTCCGCTTTTTGAAGCAGCTCTGAATTTCTGAGCACCTGTAATGTTTCCTGAGGTTCTACAATGCCCAGACAGTACAAACACCCCACAAATGACCCCATTTCGGAAAGTAGACACCCTAAGGTATTCACTGATGGGCATAGTGAGTTCATAGAAATTTTTATTTTTTGTCACAAGTTAGCGGAAACTGATGATTTCTTTTTTTTTTTTCTTACAAAGTCTCATATTCCACTAACTTGTGACAAAAAATAAAAACTTCCATGAACTCACTATGCCCATCATGAAATACCTTGGGGTGTCTTCTTTCCAAAATGGGGTCACTTGTGGGGTAGTTATACTGCCCTGGCATTTTAGGGGCCCAAATGCGTGCAAAGTAGTTTGAAATCAAAATCTGTAAAAAATGATCGGTGAAATCCGAAAGGTGCTCTTTGGAATGTGTGCCCCTTTGCCATCTGGTATCGCCGTACTCAGGAGAAGTTGGGGAATGTGTTTTGGGGTTTCATTTTACATATACCCATGCTGGATGAGAGAAATATCTTGGCAAAAGACAACTTTTCCCATTTTTTTATACAAAGTTGGCATTTGACCAAGATATTCATCTCACCCAGCATGGGTATATGTAAAATGACACCCCAAAACACATTGCCCAAAAAATTCTAGGAACTTGCCATGCCCCTCACGGAATACCTTGGGGTGTCTTCTTTCCAAAATGGGGTCACTTGTGGGGTAGTTATACTGCCCTGGCATTTTAGGGGCCCAGATGCGTGAGAAGTAGTTTGAAATCATAATCTGTAAAGAATGGCCTGTGAAATCAGAAAGGTGCTTATTGGAATGTGGGCCCCTTTGCCCACCTAGGCTGCAAAAAAGTGTCACACATGTGGTATCGCCGTACTCAGGAGAAGTTGGGGAATGTGTTTTGGGGTGTCATTTTACATATACTCATGCTGGGTGAGAGAAATATCTCAGCAAAAGTCAACTTTCCCATTTTTTTATACAAAGTTGGCATTTGACCAAGACATTTATCTCACCCAGCATGGGTATATGTAAAATGACACCCCAAAACACATTCCTCAACTTCTCCTGAGTACGGCGATACCACATGTGTGACACTTTTTTGCAGCCTAGATGCGCAAAGCGGCCCAAATTCCTTTTAGGGGGGCATTTTTAGACATTTGGATCCCAGACTCCTTCTCACGCTTTCGGGCCCCTAAAATGCCAGGGCAGTATAAATACCCCACATGTGACCCCATTTTGGAATGAAGACACCCCAAGGTATTCAATGAGGGGCATGGCGAGTTCATAGAACTTTTTTTTTTGGGCACAAGTTAGCAGAAATTATTATTATTTTTTTTTTCACAAAGTCTCCCTTTCCGCTAACTTGGGACAAAAATTTCAATCTTTTATGGACTCAATATGCCCCTCACGGAATACCTTAGGGTGTCTTCTTTCCGAAATGGGGTCACATGTCTGAATGGAGCCTGACAGGGGGGTGATCAGGGAGTCTATATGGGTGATCACCCCCCTGTCATTGATCACCCCCCTGTAAGGCTCCATTCAGACGTCCGTATGTGTTTTGCGGATCCGATCCATGTATCCGTGGATCCGTAAAAATCATATGGACGTCTGAATGGAGCCTGACAGGGGGGGGGATCAGGGAGTCTATATGGGTGATCACCCCCCTGTCATTGATCACCCCCCTGTAAGGCTCCATTCAGACGTCCGTATGTGTTTTGCGGATCCGATCCATGTATCCGTGGATCCGTAAAAATCATACGGACGTCTGAATAGAGCTTTACAGGGGGGTGATCAATGACAGGGGGGTAATCAATGACGGGGGGGGGTGATCAATGACGGGGGGGTGATCAGGGAGTCTATATAGGGGGAATCAGGGGTTAATAAGTGACAGGGGGGGGGGGTGTAGTGTAGTGGTGTTTGCTACTTATTACTGAGCTGCCTGTGTCCTCTGGTGGTCGATCCAAGCAAAAGGGACCACCAGAGGACCAGGTAACAGGTATATTAGACGCTGTTATCAAAACAGCGTCTAATATACCTGTTAGGGGTTAAAAAAATCGCATCTCCAGCCTGCCAGCGAACGATCGCCGCTGGCAGGTTGGAGATCCACTCGCTTACCTTCCATTCCTGTGAACGCGCGCGCCTGTGTGCGCGCGTTCACAGGAAATCTCGCCTCTCGCGAGATGACGCACGGATGCGTCCAGGAGGAATGAATCGACCGCCTCCAGGACGCATCCGTGCGTGAGGCGGTTAAAGAGAGAGCGATTCTCCTAGTAATTATAAGTATACTTAAAGTCTGTTATATGTTTTCCCAGTATTGTTCTTTCGTATAGCCGTTACTGTTGGCAAAATATATATGCTAAAATGTGGAGGAATAATGGAGAGTTTACTTTACCCCTCTTCATCTGTTGCGATTCCTTTCCTTTGTGCAAGGACCTGCGTGGCGTCCCACGTGATCGCTCGCCTTACCATGTGATGATGCACGTGATGGTGATGCGGTTTGACGTCACACGGTGTCTGGTTTCTGATTGGCCAATCCTTTTAGCTGTGGGAAATTTAAAAGAATATCGCCGTGGCAGATATATTATCATCCGATAATTTTCAGTTCCAAGTAGTGGTTTTCCTTTTAGTCCTCACTAGTTCCTCAGACCAGACGCGTTTCGGGACACTTTTGGTCCCTTCCTCAGTGGTCAAGTTGTGGTATGTCCGGAGCAAGTGAGGGTTTAAGTGCTGTTGTTTGGGTTGTTTGTAAATCCTGAACTGGATTTAGTCAGCGGCTAGATAGCTAGATAAATAAATAAGTGTATGTTCACACTGTCTGTGTTGTGATCTATTTCTCATTAAGAATGTTTTGTATTGCGAATGTGAAAAATATATTTGTGTATTTTAGATCTCATCCCTGGATTCATATTGGTTTTTCTTTCGCTATGACATGCTGTACATTACTAGCGGTTTTATTGCACAGTTTCAGTGCGTTATATTCTATTCCCTTTTCTTCCCAGGAGGTTGTTTTTTTTGGGTTTATATTTTCGAGTGCGATTGTGATGCAAATTATGTGTATCATATTTTACTGTCAGTTTATTATTTAGACGTCATCTGAGTGGTGTTTATGGTGGTCTCTCTTTTTTATAATATTTCACTCCAGGTATGACCAGGTAGATGTTTGGTGTTCTTCCTGATTTATTTTATGTTGATCTAATTATTTCAACTGTATATATATATCTGTGTCTTAAAAGAGTGCGGCTCCATTGTTGGTATTCATACAGTCCCTGCGTTTGTGGTGCGGTTTGTGTGTGTTTTTTCAAAATATAGGTTTTTTATGATATCCAAATTTGTTTTGGAATTAAGGTTTCTTTTTCTTTCTTATCTTGAGTCTAACTAGGTGACTTTCTGTAAATGATTGTTTTGCTTTCTGTTGATATTTATCATTGGGATATTTTTATACTGGTGTTTTCCCTAGTTTCATAGCTTATTTTTAAACACAGATTGCTTACTTATAATGGTTATGGATGGAGTATATTCCTGAGTTGTGTATCAATGAATTCTGGAAATTCTTTTTGATTACATTGGGCACGTTTGTTTGCGATTTCTTTTGCAGTTTCTGTATAATTTGTCATCCGATTGTTGATTAAAGTGGGAGGGTTTGGATACGTGTGGGGGAGAGGGGCCTAGGTAGGAGAGTAGATAGGGGTGCTGATAGACAGCCAGACCTCTATTTTTCTCTCCCAAAGAGGCACCTCCCCAGAATCACAGGAATCCAAAAATTTCTATCTCCGCATTTAGACCTGCAGGTATTAAGGTGTTGAATTAATAAATTCTCTTAGATTCATTTCGTGACATATTATTTATATGGTTTCCTCCTCTCCATGATTTGTTGGTTTGAAAGCTGTGAATTTGAGGGATGATGGGTCACTGTTATGGTATATTTTGTAGTGTTTGGATAGTGTTTGGTGTTCATATCCTTTTTTAATGTTTGCTATATGTTCCGATATTCTTTTTTTCAGTTGTCTTTTTGTTCTACCAATGTATTGTTTGCGGCATGGGCATTCCACTAAATAAATGACGTCTGTTGTATTGCATGTTATACATTCTTCTATTTGTAATTTGAATGAATTCTGTGTAGAACAGACTTGCAAAGTTTTTTGGGGGAAATTTGTCGCTTTGCAATTGTTACTTCGCCCACATCTAAAAAAGCCCTTCACAGATTGTTTTGCACATTTTTTATTTTTTTGTTTTATTGTGGGAGCTATTTTTAGTCCTAGATTGGGGGCTTTGGTGTAAACTATTAATGGTGTAGTGTTGAGTAATAGGCCATGAAGATGTTGGCATAGCTCGGGGCATTGTTTTTAATATAAGAATACCATTCACATGATATAAGGTTCACCATTTTTTAACAACATCGATATATTAACTTTTGTTGTGCACAACATATTTTATTTTATTCAATTGAGCACTATTTTTTCCACGCTTTTTCTTGATTGGAAATATACTGGACTTTCTCCTTTTTTCAACTATATTGCACATTTTTTGAAGAATAACAATATTTCACAAAAGTGAACCAACATACTGTACTTGATCTATATGACCTTATATTCCAGGACCCACTGAACAGACTCTTTAACCCCTTAAGGACACAGCCTTTTTACACCTTAGGACCAGGCCATTTTTTGCAAATCTGACCAGTGTCACTTTAAGTGCTGATAACTTTAAAACGCTTTGACTTATCCAGGCCGTTCTGACATTGTTTTTTCGTCACATATTGTACTTCATGACACTAGTAAAATTAAGTCAAAAAAATATTTTTTTTTGCACCAAAAAATACCAAATTTATCAAAAATTTTGAAAAATTAGCAAATTTCAAAGTTTCAGTTTCTCTACTTCTGTAATACATAGTAATACCCCCAAAAATTGTGATGACTTTACATTCCCCATATGTCTACTTCATGTGTGAATTATTTTGGGAATGATATTTTATTTTTTGGGGATGTTATAAGGCTTAGAAGTTTAGGAGCAAATCTTGAAATTTTTCTGAAATTTACAAAAACTAAATTTTTAGGGACCATTTCAGGTCTGAAGTCGCTTTGCGAGGCTTACATAATAGAAACCACCCAAAAATGACCCCATCTAAGAAACTACACCCCTCAAGGTATTCAAAAGTGATTTTACATATGTTGTTAACCCTTTAGGTGTTGCACAAGAGTTATTGGCAAATGGGGATGAAATTTGAGAATTTCATTTTTCTGTCTAATATTTCATTTTTACCCATTTTTTCCACTAACAAAGCAAGGGTTAACAGCCAAACAAGACTGTATCTTTATTGCCCTGACTCTGCAGTTTACAGAAACACCCAATATGTGGCCGTAAACTACTGTACGGCCACACAGCGGGGCGTAGAGTGAAAGGTGCGCCGTATGGTTTTTGGAAGGTTGATTTTTATGGACTGGTTTATTTACACCATGTCCCATTTGAAGCCCCCTGATGCACCCCTGGAGTAGAAACTCCCTAAAAGTGACCCCATCTAAGAAACTACACCCCTCAAGGTATTCAAAACTGGTTTTACATACGTCGTTAACCCTTTAGGTGTTGCACAAGAGTTATTGGCAAATGGGGATGAAATTAGAAAATTTCTTTTTTTGCCTTATTTTCCATTTTAACCCATGTTTTCCACTAACAAATCAAGGGTTAACAGCCAAACAAGACTGTATCTTTATTGCCCTGACTCTGCCGTTTACAGAAACACCCAATATGTGGCCGCAAACTACTGTACGGCCACACAGTGGGGCGTAGAGTGAAAGGTGCGCCGTATGGTTTTTGGAGGGCTGATTTTTATGGACTGGTTTATTTACACCATGTCCCATTTGAAGCCCCCTGATGCACCCCTGGAGTAGAAACTCCCTAAAAGTGACCCCATCTAAGAAACTACACCCCTCAAGGTATTCAAAACTGGTTTTACATACGTCGTTAACCCTTTAGGTGTTGCACAAGAGTTATTGGCAAATGGGGATGAAATTAGAAAATTTCTTTTTTTGCCTTATTTTCCATTTTAACCCATGTTTTCCACTAACAAATCAAGGGTTAACAGCCAAACAAGACTGTATCTTTATTGCCCTGACTCTGCCGTTTACAGAAACACCCAATATGTGGCCGCAAACTACTGTACGGCCACACAGCGGGGCGTAGAGTGAAAGGTGCGCCGTGTGGTTTTTGGAGGGCTGATTTTTATGGACTGGTTTATTTACACCATGTCCCATTTGAAGCCCCCTGATGCACCCCTGGAGTAGAAACTCCCTAAAAGTGACCCCATCTAAGAAACTACACCCCTCAAGGTATTCAAAACTGGTTTTACATACGTCGTTAACCCTTTAGATGTTGCACAAGAGTTATTGGCAAATGGGGATGAAATTTGAAAATTCCATTTTTTTGCCTTATTTTCCATTTTAACCCATGTTTTCCACTAACAAAGCAAGGGTTAACAGCCAAACAAGACTGTATCTTTATTACCCTGACTCTGCCGTTTACAGAAACACCCAATATGTGGCCGTACACTACTGTACGGCCACACAGCGGGGCGTAGAGTGAAAGGTGTGCCGTTTGGTTTTTGGAGGGCTGATTTTTATGGACCGGTTTATTTACACCGTGTCCTGTTTCAACCCCCCTGATGCACCCCTGGAGTCGAAACTCCCTAAAAGTGACCCCATCTAAGAAACTACACCCCTCAAGGTATTCAAAACTGGTTTTACATACGTCGTTAACCCTTTAGGTGTTGCACAAGAGTTATTGGCAAATGGGGATGAAATTTGAAAATTTTCATTTTTTTGCCTTATTTTCCATTTTAACCCATGTTTTCTACTAACAAAGCAAGGGTTAACAGCCAAACAAGACTGTATCTTTATTACCCTGACTCTGCCGTTTACAGAAACACCCAATATGTGGCCGTACACTACTGTACGGCCACACAGCGGGGCGTAGAGTGAAAGGTGCGCCGTTTGGTTTTTGGAGGGCTGATTTTTATGGACCGGTTTATTTACACCGTGTCCTGTTTCAACCCCCCTGATGCACCCCTGGAGTCGAAACTCCCTAAAAGTGACCCCATTTTGGAAACTACGGGATAAGGTGGCATTTTTTGGGGGAGTATTTTTAGGGCAAATATAATTTTTGGTTGCTCTATATTACATTTTTGTGAGGCAAGGTTACCAAAAATAGAAATTCTGATATTTCATCTCCATTTGCCATTAACTGTTGAGGAACACCTAAAGGGTTAATAAAGTTTGTATAATCATTTTTGAATACCTTAAGGGGTGTAGTTTCTTAGATGGGGTCAATTTTAGGGAGTTTTTACTCTAGGGGGGCATCAGGGGGGCTTCAAAAGGGATATGGTGTCAATAAAAAGGCCATCAAAATCGGCCTTCCAGAAACCATGTCGGTCCTTTCCTTTTGCGGCCTCCCTTTTACGGATACAGCAGTTTACGACCACAAATGTGGCGTTTCTGTAAACTGCAGTATCAGGGTAATAAATTTTAACTTTTGTTTGGTTGTTAACCCTTGTTTTGTTACCGGAAAAAACGGACTGAAATGGAAAAGTGCCAAAAATAGCGGTTTTGGCGCCGTTTTTTTTATTTTTTTTTTAACCGTGTTAATCTGGGTAGTTAGGTCATGGGATATTGTTATAGAGGAGATTCTTACGGACGCGGCAATATCTAATAAGTCTACTTTTTTTTTTACAATTATTTAGGTTTTTGACTATATTATCTTTTTTGATACAACATTTTTTTTTGGGTATCTCTAAAGTCTAAGTGTCATTTTTTTTATTTTCTTTTAGCCAATTATCTTATGTGGGGGCTCATTTTTTGCGGGATGAGCGGACGGTTTTATTGGCACTATTTTGGGGGCTATATGACTTTTTGATCGCTTGCTATTAAACTTTTTGTTATGTAAGGTGACAAAAAAAATATTTTTTTGCACCTATTTTTTTTTTTTTTTTTTTACTGTGTTAATCTGGGGGGTTGGGTCATGGGGTATTTTTATAGAGGAGATTCTTACAGACGCGGCGATACCTAATAAGTCAACTTTCTTTTACAATTATTTAGGTTTTAGACTATATTATCCTTTTTGATACCCTAAAAAAAAATTTTTTGTGCAGAGCTCAAAAATCAGAGGGAGGCGGCGTTTCACTGTCTAGATGTTAGGAAATGTGTTTTAGAATATATGGAGGGTACTAAAGACTGGAGAAAATCATCTTCCTTATTCGTTTTGTATTCCGGTCAGAACAAAGGGAAATCGGCTAGTAAGGGAACTTTAGCTAGATAGATTAAACAGGCTATTTGTCTAGCTTATCTTTCTATGCAGAAACCTGTTCATTCGGATGGTCGGCCCATTCTACCAGAGCAATTTCTACCTCATGTGCAGAAAAAGCAGAAGCCTCCATACAGGACATATGCAAAGCAGCAACTTGGTCTTCTGCTTCAACGTTCTACAGGCACTATAGAGTGAATCTCTCAGCGGCGTCTGATCTTTCTTTCGGGCGTACGGTCCTTCAGGCTGTGGTCCCCCCCCTAATTTTTTACTCTCCAGGATATCTCCTGGTGCTGTCATAGGACGTAGGGATAAATGATAATTACTTACCAGTAATTAGATTTTCCAACGTTCATGACAGCACCCTTCTAATTCCCCCATATTGCATTCCTTTTCCTGTTTCCTAAAGTATTGGTTATGGGTCTCAGTTTCTATTTTCACAAGGTGTGCATTAAAAAAAAAAAAAAAAAAGGGGGGAAAGAAAATGTAACGCTAACCAAGGAAGAAAAGAAGGTTGGGTTGGCCCAAACAGAATGAATCGATCGAAGGTGGTCTCCCGTCTCTGGAAACTACTGAGGGAGAGGCTCCTTTTAATTTATACCTGTAGGTTTCCTGTCCTGGGAGGCAGATCCTCTCTCCTGGTGCTGTCATGGACTTCGGAAAATCTAATTACCAGTAAGTAATTATAATTTTTTGCAGATTATCCATTTTAATCCACTTTTCCTACAACACCAAATTACACCAACATTACTATGATTCTGCAGTTTACACCCCATATGTGGTCATAAATTGATTGCTGTATGAGTACATGGCAGGGTTCAGGAGGGAAGCAGCACTATTTTGGCATATTTTGCAGGAATGGTTTTTGGGTGCAATGTCAAATTTTAGGAGGTACCCCTGCATCCCCCCCCCCCCCAAAAAAAAAGTGGCCCCAATTTATAAACTACACCCTCAAAGAATTTATCAATAGGTGTAGTGAGTGCTTTGACCCTACAGGCATTTCAAAGAATTAGAAACTTTTTGGAAAATCGAATTTCATTTCTTCCAATAAAATGTTTCTTTAGCACTAGATTTTTCATTTAGCGTTAATAGGTGAAAAAAAACATCACATAATTTACATAATTTTTACCAAGTACGAAATTACTCCCTATGTGGTCATAAACTGCTATTTGGTCACACTGCAGGGTACAGAAGAGCATTGTGTGTATTTGAGGCCTAGTTTTGGTAATTTACACAGCACTGGCTGACAACTGTAGAGGCTCTGAGGTGAAGTAAAAAATAAAAAATAAAATTTAGTGACTCAGTTTTAGAAACTACACCCCTTACAGAATTTACCAAGGGGTGTAGTGACTTTAAACCACACAGGTATTTTGCTAAAATTAATTCTGATGGTGCAAAGTGAAAATTGCAATTTTTCCACAGATATGACATTTCAGCGGCCGATATGTCTGCTTGTATGCCAATGTGAAGTCAGCCCTCTTATGCTGTGCTTGTTGGTTTTAGAAATGCCCTACTTGTGGCCCTATTATTTTGCCTGAACATATGAGAGGGCTCAGGAGTAAAAGAGCACCATGTGTATTTTAAGGCCGCATGTGGTTCTTTACACAGCTTATGCTGTCAACTGTAGAGAGTTAGGGTGAAATAATGTGAGAAGTGACCCCATTTTCACAGTATAGGGGTTAACTATTAGATTGGTGGGGGTCCTACTGCTGGGGCCTCGTGCCCTCCTGAAACAGACAGAGCGGCTGGTCACACATGCACATGGCCGCTCCATTCATTTCTATGAGAGAGCCGGAGATAGCCGAGTACAGCACTCACCTGAAATAAATGGAGCAGCCACAAGCATCTCCGGGGCCCGCAGGGGGTACTGGGCCCCCACAGATCTAATAGGGTTGTTTCAGCCGAGTGTGTGCAGTCTGGAAATTACGCTACGCGTGTGAGCGTGATCCTCCGTTCTTGACACTGCTCGTCTTGCAGGAAATGATACTGATTTATAATGCTATGTGCCTCTGCATGGCCTTATTGCTACAGAATCATAGTGATAAATCCCATACAAGCAGATGTCCTTCCTACAGTACTGTGGTCCATGAAACACCTTGTGTAAGGTCAAACACCAGGCTGGAGCACAGATCAGATGAGATACTACAACTCTTCTTGTGAAGCTTGGACAGCCCTATGCTGAAATGGGGAAATAAAACATTGTTCTTGTAATAGGGAAGTAAATATTTTGCACTAAATATTTTTGGGGGAATAAATATACTTTGTGTTTTAAACAGGATAGGGGTAATTGTGCCAGAAAAGTGCAGCCTTTTTCTAGCTGTATTGTATTTTGCACTGTTCCCATCACTTTTACTAATGATTATTCAGATGTTTTGCAGGAGGAGGTACATTAAGCAAACTTTATCATGTGCAATATTTTGAAATATTGTAAGTCCACTCCTGTACTTCAACACCACCATTAATATATATTTAAAAAAAACATAAGTTTTTTTTGTCATCCATATCAGATTGGTAGGGGTCTGATTCCCAGCACCCCTGCTGATCAGCTGCTTGAAGAGGCTGCTGCGGCCTCCTCACTGCTTACCTAGCACAGTGCTCCCCATTGTTGTGTTCTGTATGGGAGCTCAGCCCCATTTACTTGAATGGGACTGAGCTGCTCTTAGGCCACCTGCTTGATGTACGGTGAGATCACTGACCTAAGAAGAGGCCTAAGCACTCACGGAGCACTGCGTCTTCTTCAAACAGATGCTCAGTGGGAATGATGGGAGTTGGACTCTTGCTGAATCTGATATTGATAACCTATCCGGAGGGCAGGTCATTAAAGGGATTCTGTCACCTCTCATAACACAAATTCAGATTTTGAACCAGTCATGCTCCACAGATTACCTTGAATCGGCTTTGCTGTTCTATACTGTAATCCGTCCAGTAGTTTTGCTGAAAAACGACTTGTATAATTATGCTAATTAACCCTGAAGGTGCCCAGAGGGGCGTTATGTTCCACTTTGTGTGCCCAGTAACGCCCCCCTGCAGTGCCCAAAACGCCTTCCTCCTGAATCCCTAACCGCCCACAGCGTCTCATCCCTCTCCTCCCCCTCCCTGACGGCCGAGCGAAGTCTCCCGCAGACGCAGTACCCACTGAGGGCTGCGCCAGTGCGATTTGCTGGAGACTGAGGGAAGAGCGAGCATCGGATGTCACTGGGCTCGGCACATGCCCAGTGACGACGATGAAGCTCCTGCCCTCAGTCTCCAGCAAATCGCACTGGCGCAGCCCTCAGTGGGTACTGCGTCTGCGGCTGTCAGGGAGGGGAAGGAGAGGGATGAGAAGCTGTGGGTGGTTAGGGATTCAGGAGGAAGACGTTTTGGGCACTGCAGGGGGGCGTTACTGGGCACACAAAGTGGAACATAACGCCCCTCTGGGCACCTTCAGGGTTAATTTGCATAATTATAAAAGTCGTTTTTCAGCAAAACTACTGGACGGATTACAGTATAGAACAGCAAAGCCGATTCAAGGTAATCTGTGGAGCATGACTGGTTTAAAATCTGAATTTGTGTTATGAGAGGTGACAGAATCCCTTTAAAGCGAACCTTTCACCTCATTTTCACTTTTTAAACTATCAACAGTACGTTATAGATTACCTTTAGTGTGTTGGTATCCATGTTAGGTGCGCTTTCCTGCGCTCTTTATTCATCCAGAAATCGGCTTATAAAGTTCAAATTTTGTGCTGTAACAGTCAAGCAACAAGTCAAGGGGGTAGCCCTTTCCTCTCCTCTGGCCGTACCGCCCCTGCCCTAACGCCGCCTCTATGCCTTTTAATTGACAGCAGGCTCACTCGCAGGGACGGCGCTTCTGAATCCTGCGCATGCGCCGTCCTCCTCATTCGCCGCTCGCTCCCGTCTTTCTTGCGGACACAAGCGCGACCATGTAAGAGAATACCTCCCGTGCGCGCGCTCCACTATCTTCATGCTCCAAGTGCCCCACGTGATCACTGTAGACTTGTAACCAGATTGCAAGCCAGTGATCATCGGGAGCGGAGCTTGTGTCCGCAAGAAAGACGGGAGCGAGCGGCGAATGAGGAGGACGGCGCATGCGCAGGATTCAGAAGCGCCGTCCCTGCGAGTGAGCCTGCTGTCAATTAAAAGGCATAGAGGCGGCGTTAGGGCAGGGGCGGTACGGCCAGAGGAGAGGAAAGGGCTACCCCCTTGACTTGTTGCTTGACTGTTACAGCACAAAATTTGAACTTTATAAGCCGATTTCTGGATGAATAAAGAGCGCAGGAAAGCGCACCTAACATGGATACCAACACACTAAAGGTAATCTATAACGTACTGTTGATAGTTTAAAAAGTGAAAATGAGGTGAAAGGTTTGCTTTAATATCAAATTCCTGGATAACACCTTTAAATTTGGTGCAAAAAAGACACTGCCAACCGCAGATTCCTTAAACAAACGACTTCTAATAACCTTGCAATAAATCACCCCCTTTATGCCTACTCAGCCCATTACCACCCTGTATGCATTCACAATAGCTAGTAACCTCCTCCCTCTGCTGAAGTTGTGTGTATGTAGCTTCCTGCATAGATCGAGACGGATACAGGAAGATACCTACAGCTCCCTGCTAGTATGACCTCCACTGTGTACCGGCTGCTGTGTAGGAGTAGTCTGTGATCACTTCTGCAGGGAGAGATGGGTCTGGATGCAGTTAAGGCTACTTTCACACTAGCGTTCGATCGGATCCGTTCTGAACGGATCCGATCATATTAATGCAGACGGAGGCTCCGTTCAGAACGGATCCGTCTGCATTAAATTGGCAAAAAAAAGCTAAGTGTGAAATTAGCCTGAGCGGATCCGTCCAGACTTTTACATTGAAAGTCAATGGGGGACGGATCCGCTTGAAGATTGAGCCATATTGTGGCATCTTCAAACGGATCCGTCCCCATTGACTTACATTGTAAGTCTGGACGGATCCGCACGCCTCCGCACGGCCAGGCGGACACCCGAACGCTGCAAGCAGCGTTCAGGTGTCCGCCTGCTGAGCGGAGCGGAGGCTAAACGCCCGCCAGACTGATGCAGTCTGAGCGGATCCGCATCCATTCAGACTGCATCAGGGCTGGACGGAAGCGTTCGGGTCCGCTCGTGAGCCCCTTCAAACGGAGCTCACGAGCGGACAGCCGAACGCTAGTGTGAAAGTAGCCTAAGGGGAGCAATAAGCCTCGGCTGGTCTTGAATAAGGCCTTCTACAAGCCTTACTGCAACATGCAAGCAATAGTCAAGGATTCTAGTGAGGTCCGTATTTGCTTTCTCAGAAATTTTAGTCCCATATGAGTTTTTTTGTCTAAAGTCATAGCTTCAAATCTGGTGAAATAAATATATAAACCATTCTGGGGAGAAACCACTAGGTGGTGCATTACTATACTCTGAAGAGGCATTCATAGAAGCAGGCCATGGTGTAGAGCATACTGTATGTCCTACAGCAGGGATCAGCAACCTCCTGCTCTCCAGCTGTTTTGAGACTACAACTCACAGAATCCTCTTTTGACTTATATGGGAGTTACAAGAACAGCAGAGTAAGTGTACATACTGGGAGTTGTAGTTTCACAGCAGCTGGAGTGCCGAAGGTTGCTGATCCCTGTCCTACAGCTTGTCCTATGGTGAATGCTATTCTTCCTGTCCCTCAAGGATGTGTATGTACAATCTCTAGCTACCAAGGTTCCTTATGGAAGTACATGGATTTCTTTTAGTGAAGAGACTTGATGGGTTTATCCCCCTCTAAACATGCAAGTATCAACAGTATGGGTCAGCAACCTCTGACACTCCAGGTCTTATTAAACTACAACTCCCAGCATACACACTGGCTGTTCCATAGTGGTGAATGGAGCATGCTTGGATATGTAGTTTAAGATGGCAGGAGTGTGAGAGGATGAATTTTGGCTGTCTGGTTCAATAACTCCCACTGAGTTGAATGAAGAACCAATCTCATTCTCAGACAGGTGTTGGGACGGTTCACATACCATGAACCACTGCTGGTCCACATGTGTGCATGCTATTGTCACAACCAGACAGCTGAGAAGCTCTGACAGAGGCCTTTCAGAACCTCCTCCTTGAGTTTCTTTGTTGTGATGTTCAGTTCCTCATCTCGTTAGCCTCTCTCAGCTGTCATGTAGTTAGACTGATTGCATCCCTTTAAATTCCGCCCCATAATGCATTACTGGGCGGCTTATACTACTTCCTGGAGTGTGTGTGCATGCTGATCTTGTTTTCCAGTCTGCTACAAAGTTAAGTGCTGAACATTTTTCTGTTATTTTCTGTTTGCTGGATCCCAGGTGACCCTGACTCCCTCCGTGTCTGGTGTAGGGAGCCGGTGGTCGTGTCCCCTCACTATTGTAGGGTGTTCAGGGGTTATATAGTCGAGGTACGTGGATATGCAACCATCCACCTCTGGGATCTTTGCATAGGCTGAGCAGCCAGGGAAAGTCTCAGGTCTTGTGCAGGGGTCTCCCTTTGGTTCCTTAGCTTTGGATCCAGTGATTCATATATGCATGTTGCTTTGTCTTGTTTCCTGTACACCGTCCGTGACAGCTATTCTGCATATTAAACATATCTTAATGAATCTTTACAAGGATAGGGGGTATTCCATATCCTATTGGCAAGATTAGGGCTAGAAGGGAATGTTAGATTTGCCCAAGGCTCTCTTTCATCTGACTGCATTAGGGTCATTGAAGAGAAAGGGGTGCAGTCTACCTTCTCCTGGATTGTAGGCTAATCTGTGAGACATGCACTAACCTCAAACTACACAGTGTTTTGGGGAGACATTAACTGTACCCCAGGCAGGTCTGAAGCATCACATTGGACGTTACCAGTGTGCTACATCTTTTGGTCCTTATGAAATGTGAGTAGAAGAAGCACAACAAACAACTTTATTGCCGTGAAAACAATAAAGGCAGATGTGATGCATTTTGGCTAGACAGCCTTTTTCAAACAAGCATGTCACTATGTTCACCATGCTACACATTACATAGTCAAAGAGACATATCCAAGATGCAGTCCTAACATATAGTGTCCTCGGTGGCATCCATCCTCTCCATCCCCAGCCATTTTTCTTGAGAAAATTCTTGCCCCCCTGACACAGCAAACGTCGTTCCTACTGAACATTTGACAATTTTCTAGACTCTGGTAAAGATGTGGTGGTGGATGATGGGTATGTTCTGCTACACTTTATGTACACATGAAAAGGGAATAAGAGCTACATACTATGCAGATGAAATGGCTTTATTTTTTTGTTCTTAATTGTTAACTATGGTACTTTGTAAAAATCATTTTATTTTCCGGGATACCTTTTAACAGGGACCACAATAGGTTTGAATGTTGTGCCACTGTATGTAAATTATTACATGGCGTGGTACAAGAAGGAATTTGTACATACCAATTGTCTGTTTCAGAAACGTTGCATTCTAAGACGTCTATTTATTGGCGATATATTTTGTGTGGGGAGGAGACATTCGGAGGAAGTTTGTATCCAGTTGAATTTGGTGTGGCATGAGTTAAAATTGACATCATGTATAAGTATGGAGCTTTCTGGACACAATCTCCCACAAACCACAAAAAAGTGAGTGCTGTCCACTTCTACTTGGATGTATAAGCGTGCAACCCGGGATGTGAGCACCACCTCCTTCCAGAGTCCTGACTTATTACGTCATTTTATAAGGACCATTTGTAGAGATAGTGTCCCAGCAATACCCTGTGGCAATTTGACAAGTATAGGATACAGCACTTAGGGTAGGTTCTTACTCCGTTCAACTGCTGGAGTTCACCGGATCCGGCCTAGCCATATATTGATGTTCACCACCAGAACCCATTGAATAATGGGATCTGCTGCTTTGTCTGGCCAAAACCCGCCAGATCCAGTGAACTCCGGCAGGCTGGTCTCTGCTAGAACAGTTTGCCGCATCAGTTAAATAAAGGTAGGAACCTACTCAGACTTGCCTGGTATGATCACACTTTCCTATGTTTTAATTTAGAAACACAAAGAATAAAAGGTACGCTCCAGTTTTGATGACCACACTGTCCTAGTTCTGTGAATTGTGGTAGTGATATGCCAGACTTGATCCCATTGTTTTCTATGGCCTCTTTTCTGGCATTTGGTGTATCAGTTGTGACATAGGATGCCTCCCTGCCACAAACTAAAAAAAAAAACATGCAGCATTTATAGCAGTACACAGAAATGACATCCGTTGTGTCCGGCTGATATATGGGAACCCAGCTTTATTATACCATACCCTAGTGCTGGATTCACAGCAACATAGTGTCCTGTATCCAATGAGAAGGATCTGAAAACACTTAAATGGGTATTCCAGCATATTCATATTGAATGCCTATTGTCAGAATAGGCCACCAGTATCAGATCGGCAGGGGTCCACTCCCACCAATTATCTGTTTCAGAATGGCTCCAGAACTGGTAACGGCATCGTTGCTCCCATTGAAGTGAATGGGAGCAGCTCTGCAGTTACATGCTATGTCCAATGCACGATGGATGGAGCTGTGTAGTTCTGGTGCTGGCCGTACTATGAAACATCTGATCAGTGCGGTATCGGACCGGAGGGGAGCAGAATTTGCTCTTCGGGAGGCACCTAGCACCAGCTGTTGGGTATAGGTGGCTGCCATCGGGAAAAAGCGAGATCTCACAGGGCAAATCCCACAGATCGAGTACTTCCCTCAGATGACCTGAACAGACGTGTGCTTTATTGTACGGTCCTTTAAACGTAAGGAGCCCGGAACTGTTACTGTACTTCATGCCAGGCCCGTCAGAGCGCTCAACTCACCTGCATGATATGCGCTTCAGGCCCCGGCTCTGCCCTACTAGAATTAGTCACAAATTAACCCGTAGAGGACAGGACGTGACTTAAGGACCAGCACCGTACATGTACGGCAAGAGGTCCGCCGGGCTCTGGGGACCGGAGTGCGATGGCTGCTCTTACCGACAGGCAGCCATGCCGAGTAAGGGCAGCATCGGCTATTTTGGCCCCACTGCAGCTCCGTGCGCAGCGATTGGCCAATCGGTGAAAACCGGCACATCGCAGTGCCAGAAGCACAAGTAAGCTGCGATGAGTCCGGGAGGTGGCCGGTGCTGAACTGGTCAGCACAGGTCTCCTCCGAGGTGAGGCAGGGGACACCAGTGTTTGGAGTCCCCTGCCAGCGCTGTGATTGGCTGTAACAACGCTCCATCCAATGGCAGTGCTATAGCTGCACAGGAAAGGGCAGAACCTCCTTGCATGCAGCCATTCTAGCTGGTGACTGCATGATGAGAGGTTCTGTGCTCTATCTGCTGGGGTTTGTGGTTCTACCACAGCTTTCACTGCCTTTATTCCCCCTGTATAGAAGAAGAAGAAGAACATCTGCTGCAGTGATTTTTTTTTTTCTGCAGCAGAAGTTCCAGATCCCTAATCCCTGTCCCTATTCCCCATCTCCCTCCTCCCCCACCCCTCCTATCTGATTTTGCCGGTGGCAAAGACATTTTGAATTTTTTTGTCACTTTTATAATTTTTTCCCCCTTGCTCTGCACTTTTTCTGTGTTTAATCTGTGAACGCCAAGTGCTGATCAGTCCGTACTTCACTGATCAGCACCTAGGCTCTTTTTGTTTCCTAATTCTGTGAAACGCCTGATGGGTCTAAGCGCTCACTACACACCTTGAAATATTCTTTGAGAGGTGTCGTTTCCGGAATGGGGTCACTTTTTGGGGGTTGCCACTCTAGGGCCATCTCAGGGTGCCTTCATATGCGACATAGCTCCCAATTACCATTCCAGCTAAATCCTCTCTCCTAACCGCCATATGGTGCTCCTTCCACTCTGAAGCCTGCCATGCGGCCATACATCATTTTTTGAGCACATATGGGGTGTTGGCGTATTTGGTGGGATATGGGGAACAAAATGTGGGGTGCATGTCTTCCTGTTACCCCTTGTGAAAGTTGAAAATGTAAAGCAACATTTTTTCTGGAAAAAAAATGTCATTTTTTTATTTTCACAGCCAAGCGTTTCCTAATTCTGTGAAGTGTCTGATGCGTCAAAGTGCTCACTACACACCTTGAAATTACGTTCCCCAATGCACGGAATGGCAGAGCAACAGCCATGTGCATGAGGCCTAACTAAAATTAAAGTTCTTTGTAAACTGAGCTTCCACCCAGCAAAGCTAAGCGACTAACCCCACATTTAACAAGACCGCCACTTAAAGACAGAGAGGGTGGCACTTTCACTGATTCCCGCCAGAACTGCCTGCTGACCAATCCATAGAAGGGGTTAAAAATAGCACACTGCCCAGCCACGGAAAAGCACTTGTCCGGTCACGACTAACTGAAACCTGAGGAGAAAAGATGGAGAAATAAAGCGGGGGGGGGGGGGGGGGGGGGGGGCAACTACAGCACCATTCCTATGGGGGGCAAATGCCAAGTGACCTTGGTCCCATTCATTCTATGTCTGCATGGCCGTTCCTCAAACAAAATATAACATGTCCTATTATTGTCCGCATTATGGACAAGCACAGGACTGTTCTATTAGGGGCCGACCCTTCTGTTACGCAAAATATGGAATGCACATGGCCGGTATCCATGTTTTGTGGATTTGCAATTTGTGGACAGCAAAACACGCAATGGTGTGTGTCCCGTGCCATGCAAACAGCGGGTCTGCAATATATGGGCACCGGCCCTGTGCGCTACATATAATCGATGCGGATCCATTGACTTGAATGGGTTTGCAATCTGCAAGATACAGAGCCGTATGGAAACCCATCAAAGCCCTACAGAGTGCTTCCGTGGGATTTCAGTCTGTGCCTCCGCACCGCAAAAAAAATAGAACTGAATCTTGCGGATCGCATCCGTAAATGGCAGGCACACAGACGGTGCCTGTGTATTGCGGACTTCTATTTGCGGTCCGCAGCACAGACAGGGGGCACACATGTTCGTGTGCCTGAGCCCTAACTCTGAGGTAATATTCCCTCAGAGAAAGCTGACACTTTACTGAGGAGGAATATATATCTCTAATATACCGGTATAAAGCTGAGTGTATGTATGTCCTCTAAAGAAATCCGCACCTTCGCATTTACAATCACGAAATTTGGCACACAGGTACATCAGGTCCTGTCTTAGCTCTCTAAGATGTACCGTTCCTGAGATATTCCCAAAAAATGGCACATCACATGACCTACATTAGCCAATAGAAGCCTGCAGGTCTTTTGCTTTTTATCCCAACTGTCATACACACAGTCACATGTCCCTTATCAGCTAATAGAAGCTCGCAGGCCCTTAGTCTCCACATACACACAGTTTTACTCCACACAGTTTTACACCACAGCCGACGGGGATACACCTCCTACTCCACAGCCGATGGGGATAAAAAAATTAAAAATTCTGTCAACTGCAGGGATGGGAGGGGGGGGGGGGGGGGGGGTGACTTTCTCCCTGCAGCTCACGCTCAAACAGCACAGTGCTGCTGTCTGAGAGTGAGCTGCTCAAAAGGACATCCCTGAGTCTGTCCAGGCCCTGCCCCGGACGGAGGACAGGGAGTTTGAAAGCCAGACTGTCAGGCCTAAAACCGGAGCTCTGGCTACCCTAGGGGCAGGCTGCTGTGGAGGTCACAGTTAAGGGGACGCTCTGCTATGGAGGTCAGTGTTAAGGGGCAGATTGCTGTAGAGGCCACTGTTAAGGGGGCAGGGTGTTGTGGAAATCACTGTTGAGGAGATGGGGTACTGTGGAGGTCACTAATATAGTGGCAGTCGCTGTGGAGGTCACTGTTAAGGGGGCGGGATGTTGTGGAGGTCACTGTTAAGGGGGCAGGATGCTGTGAAGGTCACTGTTAAAGGGGCGGGCACTGTGGAGGTCTCTGTTAAGGAGGCAGGGAATGGTGGAGGTCATAGTTAAGGGGACGATCCGCTATGGAGGTCAGTGTTAAATGGCGGGGTGCTGTAGAGGTCACTGTTAAGGGGGTGGGGTGTTGTGGAAGTCACATTTTAAGGGAACGGAGCTATGTGGAGGTCACTGTTAAAGGGGTGGGGTACAGTGGAGGTCACTGTTAAGGGAGTGGGTTACTGTGGCAGTCACTGTGGAGGTCACTGTTAAAGGGGTGGGGTACAGTGGAGGTCACTGTTAAGGGAGTGGGTTACTGTGGCAGTCACTGTGGAGGTCTCTGTTAAGGGGGCCGGGAGGTCAGTTAAGGGGACTGTAACCTATGGTCAGTGTTAAGGGGCGGGTGCTGTAAAGGTCACTGTTAAGAGGATGGGCCCCTGTGAAGGTTACTGTCAAGGGGGTGGGGTGCTGTGAAACTCACTGTTAAAGGGGAAGGCTGCTATAAAGGTCAAAGTTAAGGGGGTGGGCTGCTGTGGAGGTCCCATTTTAAGGAGATGGGGCACTGTGGGGGGGGGCAGTGTTAAGGGGTGGGGGGCTGTGGATGTCACTGTTATAGTGCATACTGTCGATGATATTAAATATATTAAATATACCAATGCAAAGCCTGGTCCGTCAGCTAATATATATATATATAAAAGAAACAAAAATGGCAGCACCGTCCCAAATGCAAGCAAAAAAAAGGGGGGTGCAACTGGCCCAATATGGATAGAAGCCAATCCAGATAAGTAAAAATAGGCAGCACTCCAAGAAATAAAAATAGCAAAAATACTTTATTTACCCACAAAGGTCATGCTAGCTTGAGGAAGGCTCCTGTATAGAGCCGAAACGTCGCATGACCTTTGTGGGTAAATAAAGTATTTTTGCTATTTTTATTTCTTGGAGTGCTGCCCATTTTTACATTTAAATATATATATATATATATATATATATATATATATAGAGGCCATTTTGGCACAAAAAATGGAAAAAGGCAGAGTGGATCCAACGTGCATGTGGGTCCAACACTCCCTGAATTTTATGGCGGTCATTATGGCGCATAACAGGTAGTATTGAGTGTTAGGACCCGTCTAACAGAGATCGCCTTGACGTTCGGCAGACGGGCTTAGATGGTTTTGTACAAAATGCATTGTCCAAGCATCTCGCTTTTATAAATAAGCGTAGTATTACCACCATAATTTTTGTAAGCATTATTGTACTTTGATTTGCAGAGTGCTGCTGCATTGTCTCTTTTTTCCTATATATATATCTATTATTAAAGAAACAGAGAGCTTCTGTGGAACACAGATCTCCTATATTTCAGCAGTTACCATCAATTTCTGAAGTAATATCTCTTCACATAATTTGTGAACTTCATTTGAGGTACCATGAAGAGCCCAGGAAAGTGGTCAAATGAAAGCCACACTTGCTCTTTCAAATAAGGCCAATTTAAGCAAATTTTTACAGGTATATGCTTAACAGGAAACATTCAAGAGACGATAAACTTTATGAATCCCTGAGAAGGATTAGGCCTGTATTACACCTGCAGATGAGCATTACAGTTGTCGGGAGAGAAGCGTTCCTTCCCGGCAATCGGCTGCTTTTTAGAAGTGGGGAGCACTGTTGATACATCCAGTGATCCCCTCCACAGTATGGGGAGCAGTGATAGCTTATGCCATCGCTCGTCCCCATACTGAATCATTGTTTGCCGGCAGCAGACTGTGATTAGACGGCACGATCTGCTGTTGGCAAGCGATTTTTTAACCTGTTAATCGGGTAATCGGCAGCATTTTTACGCAGGCAGAACATGGATAACGAGCGTTCCTTCAAACGCTTGTTAGCGATGATTTGGCCGGCAGTCTGCAGGTCTATTACAGTTCTTAGTCAATTGTCAGTACAATACAGTACTAGACAATACACTACAGGACAGTACAATACAGATACAATACAGCAATACTATTGGCCTTGCTTAATGATAAAACTGTTCCTAGATGCTTATTTTGAAGGACAGACTCGGCACCTGGTCTATCATGATACCGGTCCGTCTCTCACCGTACCCACTTGTTATACAGGGTGGCCCATGAAAATGTAGCCCGCCTCCAATATCTCCAAATCAAACTGTCTAATAGTAAATCTGTCTTAATTGTCCTAGCAACCAATCAGAGCTTAGATTTCATTTTTTCAGAGCCCTGTAGGAACTGAAAGCTGAGCTCTGATTGGTTTATATGGGCAGCTAAGATAGAGTTACTATTAGGCAGTTTGATTTGGAGATTTTGGAGGCGGCCTCGTTTTTCGTAGGCCACCCTGTATAATACGGTATCAACTGGTACAAATAACTTCCTGAACCTTTCCGTACTGTACTTCAGCTGGATGAACCTCTGACTGAAGCTGTTCCACTGGTTTTGCACTAGTGAATGTATTGGGTGTTACTATTAGTGATCCATGTGAACCATGTTAGTGTCCTTTTCTCCAGCACAGACTTGAACTCCAGCAGCTGGGAGCTCACAACCTTTGCCGGATTTCTTTAACCATTTTGTTGATCTTATTCCCATCTACCCTACCCTAATGCTGTTTTCTCCAACACACTATTGCACAGAGTATTACACTTCCTATAACTGAGTAATAAAACATTTCCAGTATCTTATTGGAAACACTGAATGACCTGACTTCTCAAAAAGTACAGTCGTCTTGTTCCCTTTTTGTGGATTTTATAAACGTTCTTCTGCCAGTCTAGTTTATCATCCAGGTAAATCCCCAGGTGTTTATAGCTGCTGACAACCTCTACTGTTAATAGTAATAGGCCAGGTGGTTCCCTTTATTGCCACACCTATCATCTCCTTCTTCTTCACCAGCCTGTTTTCCACACACCAATCAACAAAATTATGTACCAGTTGTCTGTGTTCTCCTTCCTCTTCATTTTGGTTAGAAAATCTATTAAGACTATTTAATCTATTAAAACAAAAAACTGGTCCTTAGATGAACACTTATTTCCAGAAGTAAAAAAAATAATAGATATTTTACATCTTCCCGTTCCATTTCCTATAAGACAAGACACAGCAGATATCACCATAATTTCACGTGTCACTAAAAGGACGGGAAACATTTCAAAATGCAGCAATGAAAGGGGAAATGGAGGGTTCAAAAATGAACCTTCATATCAATCTGTTAGAACTCCAGGCTGCAAAGCTGAGTTTATAAAAAATAATGTCTCCATCACTTATAAAATAGAACAGTTGTAGCATTTGTGAACAAGATTGGGATAAAAAATATATAAATCTATGCAAGAAAGCCCGAGAGATATGGAGAAGGGCTCTAGATTACAATCTAGAATTACCTGGACACCCTACTGAGGTAATGGAGGTCTTGTTCAGAGATAAAGGGGGTCAATTATGAAGACCAGCATTTTAGACGTCGGTATTAATAAGATCCTGCGCTGGCGGTGGTCCACCGAAGTTATGTAGAGGTGCTGATATCTAGATAACTTCTTCGGATCCACCACCGCTTCCAAATCTACGCCAGCTCCCTTGCTGGCGTAGATTTAGACAATGTTCTAAAACAGGCATAGAAAATTATGAATGAGACGGGCCTTTCCTGCCCATGCCTCACCCACTTTCTTAGACCTGGTGTGAGCAGGAAAAAGTCGCAGATTGCGATGCAAATAACCTTTTTTTCCCGCAATATGCTCGGCTCGAGCATCGCGGTATTTGGCCGAATAAACGTGCAGGTAAGTACTGCCATTCACTGTAATGCCATAGCCATGTTGGCTGCTGGCATTACAGTGATTGGCTGGCCGGAACGCGTCATCGGGTGCTATATAGCACCCGATGACACGTGTTTGGCTCAGTATTAGTCAGGGAGAGCAGAAGGGAGAGATAGTGTAGGGATTGAAATTGCAATATTTTTATACTTGTTTGAGACCCAAAAGTCCTTTTAAGGATTATTGTGTCTGGCAGCAATATATATTTTTAGTGCAACCTGCACTAAATTGCTAAAACATGTTAGAGACTCAAAAGTCATTTTAAGGACTATAGTTGTATCTGGCAGCAATATAGATTTATAGCGGAAACTGTGCTAAATAGCTTGCAATAGTTAGGCCGCTGCAGACAGCAACGTTATCTGCGCTACATCTCCTGTGTAATGTGTGCGCAGCCTAAAACTATCTGACATCCAGTGTACTTTTTCCGTAGACGATGTCCGCTGCGGACAGTCACATTACCTGCGCTACATCTCCTGTATAACGTTAGCGCATCCGTAATATCAGTGACATTCAGTGTAATTTTTTTCGCCGCTGGTGACAGTCACATTACCTGCGCTACATCTCTTGTATAATGTTTGCGTATACGAAATAGTGACATTCAGTCAAATTTTTTTGCTGCTGGTGGCAGCAACATTACCTGCGCTACATCTCCTGTTTAACGTGTGGCATCCTAAATATCAGTGACATTCATTCAGTGTCATTTTTTATTAGGCGGTGGTGACAGCGACATTACTTTCACTATACCTCCTGTTTAACGGTGATGTCACTGATGTAATATATTACTTATATGTGGACAGCGGTGATGTCACTGATGTAATATATCACCTATATGTGGACAGCGGTGAGGTCACTGATGTAATATATTACTTATAAGTGATATATTACATCAGTGACATCACCACTCTCCACATATAAGTAATATATTACATCAGTGACATCAACGCTGTCCACATAAGTAATATATTACATCAGTGACATCACTGCTGTCCACATATACCGGTAAGTAATATATTACATCAGTGACATCTCCACTCTCCACATATATGTGGAGAGCGGTGATGTCACTGATGTAATATATCTCCTATATGTGGACAGCGGTGAGGTCACTGATGTAATATATCACTTATATGTGGAGAGCAGTGATGTCACTGATGTAATATAACATATGTGGAGAGCAGTGATGTCACTGATGTAATATATCATTATATGTGGAGAGTGGTCATGTCACTGATGCAATACAGCGTCTTAAAATTTGCAGATGGCGACAAGACTTGTCATAGGCTACAGGCCTGAGGTCTATTTGGTAGTGAAATCCCAGCGCAGGCAGGCGTGATGACGCCCGCCTGTGCCAGCAGCACCGCAACAGGCTGGAAGAGGCAGTGGGGTGGCAAAAGGGAGAAGGTGGGCCACACCAAACAAGCCCGCAACTGTTCCCCGGAGCACCCCCTTGTGGCAATCTCCCTTGCCAAGGGGTAGGTGTTCCACAGTCTGGCGCTTTTTTGAGGAAAGTGCGGATGATTTGTCATTTGCAACCTGTGCCGTACCAAAATAAGCAGGGGCATGAACACTAGCAACCTCACCACCACCAGCATGATCCACCACATGGCATCAAAGCACCCTAATAGGTGGTCCGAATGCCTGAGTCCACAACCAGTGTCTACAGGTCACACCACTGCCTCCTCTTCCCCTGTGTTACGTGCTGGCCAATCCCCTGTCCAAGACGCATGCTCGGATGCCTCCCGCCATGCACCTGGACCTTTGCAAGCACCCTCAGCTAGCACATCCACTTCTTTGTCCCAGCGTACAGATGTCTTTACCCCAGGCCTTTGAACGAAAGCGCAAATACCCAGCCACCCACCCACCCACAGACCATAGTACTAAATGCGCACCTTGCCAAATTGCTGGCCCTGGAAATGCTACCATTTAGGCTTGTGGACACTGAGGCTTTCTGCAGCCTGATGGCGGCGTCTGTCCCGTGGTACTCTGTCCCCAGCCGCCAATATTTTTCACGGTGTGCAGTCCCAGCCTTACACCAGCATGTGTCCCGTAACATCACCCGTGCCCTGACCAACGCAGTTATTGGGAAGGTCCACTTAACGACTGACACGTGGACAAGTGCTTTTGGCCAAGGACGCTCCATGTTCCACATGTTGGCCATGCTTTGTGAGCAGCAGAGGGCAATAGTGGAATACCAGCTGCAACATCGTTGTCGCCTTTCCAGTCAGCTTCCGCTCTTCGCAAGCGACGAGTGGGCATTGATGTCTGACCTCTGTGAGGTTTTATGCAACTTTGAGGACTCAACACAGATGTGAGCGGCGATAACGCTATTATCAGCGTATCCATCCCACTTCTGTGTCTACTAAAAACACTCGCTGCTCACAATTAAGGCGGCCACTTTGCATGTGGAAGAGGTGAAAATAGGGGAAGACAGTACACAGGGTGATAGCTAGACCACCCTCAGTTTGTCTTCTCAGTGCAAATTGGATGATGAGGAGGAGGATCAGGAGACGGTTGCCTTTGCTACAGAGGGTAGTACCTATGGAAGTTTTATTCCATCTGTTCAGCGTGGATGGGTAGAAGAGGAGGAAGAGGATGAGGAGATTGAGAGTCATCCTCCTGATGAGGACCGCAAAGTCTTATCTGTTGGGACTCTGGCACACATGGCAGACTTTATGTTAGGCTGCCTTTCCCGTGACCCTCGCGTTGTATGCATTTTGGCCAAGACCTATTACTGGTTGTTCACCCTTCTAAACCCCCGCTACAAAGAGAACTTCTCATCTCTCATTCCTGTGGTGGAGAGGACAAGCAAAATGGTGCAATACCAGAAGGTCCTTGTGAAAAAATTGCTCCAAAAATTTCCAGCTGACAACGCTGGCTGCAGAGTACGTAGTTACTTGGCCTATCGAGGAGGGTAGACGAGGGTAACACACAGCAGTTCCAACAGAGGCATGGCAACACTCTCCAAGGCCTGGGACAGTTTTATGACACCCCACCAGCACACTCAACCTGATGCGTGGCCTAGTGTCACAATGAGGGAAACATTTTGGAAGATGGTGAAGAAGTACATAGCAGACCGTGTTAGCGTCCTCAGTGATCCCTGTGTGCCTTACAACTATTGGGTGTCCAAGCTGGACACGTGTCATGAACTGGCACTCTTTGCCTTGGAGGAGCTGGCCTGGCCCGCTGCCAGCGTTTTGTCAGAGCATGTATTTAGTGCTGCTAGGGGCATAATAACTGATAAACGCATCCGCCTGTCAACAAAAAATGCTGACCGGTTGACTTTTATAAAAATGAACAAGGCCTGGATTGCCACTGACTTCTCTACTCCACCTGAGGAAAGCGGCTGAACATAAAGGCACTCTAAATGTGGCTTTTATGGTGTATTGAATACACTGTATTCCCATGCACTCCTTCCACCACTAAAGAGGGTATATGGTTCAATCTCCCTTTTCTTGTCCTCCTCCTCCATCATATCAACATGCTTATTAGGCTGCCCTCACCCATAATGTTTTTGAGGGTCACCAGCAGGCCCTCACCCATAATGTTTTAAAGGGGTTACCATCAGGCCCTCAACCATAATGTTTTAGAGGGTCAGCTCAGCAACAGACCCTCACCCCCAAATTTTTTGATGGTTAGTTCGGCAGCAGGTCCTCGTCCACAACATTTTTTAGATGGTCAGCTCGGCAGCAGGTCCTCGCCCACAACATTTTTTAGATGGTCAGTTCGGCAGCAGGCCCTCGTCCATAAATTTTTTTAGATGTTCAGCTCGGCAGCAGGCCCTCACCCCTAATGTTTTAGATGGTCAGCTTAGCAGTAGACCCTCACCCCTAATGTTTTAGATTGTCAGATCAGCAGCAGGCCCTCGCCCCTAATGTTTTAGAGGGTCACCAGCAGGCCCTTGCTCCTAGTGTTTTTGAGGGTCACCAGCAGGCCATCAATTATAATTTTTCAAGGGTGTGTATGATGCCCTCCTTTATGTGTAATAAAGGGTGAATTGGAGTGCCATATACAGTGAGGAACAGAAATATTTGAACACCCTGCGATTTTGCAAGTTCTCCCACTTAGAAATCATAGAGGGGTATGAAATTCACATTGTAGGTGCATTCCCACTCTGAGAGACAGAATAAAAAAAATTAAAAAAAATAACATTGTATGATTTTTAAAGAATTTATTTGTCCTGCACTGCTGAACATAAGTATTTGAACACCTGAAAAACAGCAAGAACGCTGGCTCTCAAAGACCTGTTTTACTGTGCCTTTAAAAAGTCCACCTCTACTCCACTCAATAATCTAACTTAGTAGCAACTGTCTGATCTCTTTAAAGACACCTGTCCACCCCACAGTCAGTCAAACGCCAACTACTACCATGGGCAAGACCAAAGAGCTGTCAAAAGACACCAGAGACAAAATTGTGGACCTAGAAAGGGCTATGGGGCAATTGCCAAGCAACTTGGTGAAAATAGATCAACTTTTGGAGCAATTGTTAGAAAATGGAAGAGGCTAAAGACGACTGTCAGTCTCCCTCAGACTGGGACTCCATGCAAGATCTCACATTCGTGTCGTATCACTGATGATAAGAAAGGTGAGGAATCAGCCCAGAACTACAAGGGAGGAGCTGGTCAATGACATGAAGAGAGCTGGGACCACAGTTTCGAAGGTCACTGTTGGTAGAACACTACGCCGTCATGGTTTCAAATCATGCATTGCACAGAAGGTTCCACTGCTCAAGTCATTACATGTCCAGGCCCGTCTGAAGTTTGCCAATGAACATCTGGATGATCCAGAGGAGGCATGGGAGAAAGTCATGTGGTCAGATGAGACCAAAGTAGAACTTTTTAGTCTCAACTTCATTTGTCGTGTTTGGAGGAAAAAGAAGGATGAGTTGCATCCCAACAACACCATTCCTACTGTGAAGCATGGGGGTGGTAACATCATGCTTTGGGGGTGCTTTTCTGCGAAGGGGATAGGACGACTGCACTGTAGTAAGGAGAGGATGAATGGGGCAATTTATTGTGAGATTTTGAGCAACAACCTACTTCCCTCAGTCAGAGCATTGAAGATGGGTCGGTGGCTGGGTCTTCCAACATGACAACGACACGAAGCACCCAGCCAGGATAACCAAGGAGTGGCTCCGTAAGAAGCATATCAAGATTCTGGAGTGGCCTAGCCAGTCTCCAGACCTAAATCCAATAGAACATCTTTGGAGGGAGCTGAAACTCCGTGTTGCTCAGCGACAGCCCCGAAACCTGACAGATCTAGAAGAGATCTGTGTGGGGGAGTAGCCCAAAATCCCTGTTGCAGTGTGTGCAAACCTGGTCAAGAATTAAAGGAAATGTTTGACTTCTGTAATTGCAAACAAAGGCTTCTGTACCAAATATTAAAGAGGACCTTTCACTGATTATGACAATGTGAACTAAGAATACAGACATGGAGAGCGGCGCCCGGGGATCTCACTGCACTTACTATTATCCCTGGGCGCCGCTCTGTTCTCCTGCTATGCCCTCCGGTATCTCCGGTCACAAAGTTATGGTAGGCGGAGTCTGCCCTTGTTCTTCTGTAGCGGTGGCCAATCGCATTGCAGAGCTCACAGCCTGGGATAAAATAACCTCCCAGGCTGAGCTCTGCGCTGCGATTGGCCAGCGCTAGAGCAGAACAAGGGCAGACTCCGCCTACCATAACTTAGTGACTGAAATCTCCGCCTACTATAACTTAGTGGCCGGAGATACCGGAGGGCATAGCAGGAGAACGGAGCGGCGCCCAGGGATAATAGTAAGTGCAGTGAGATCCCCGGAGGCCGCTCTCCATGTCTGTATTCTTAGTTCACAGTGTCATAATCGGTGAAAGGTCCTCTTTAACCACTTCAGCCCCCCTACCTTAAACACCCTTAATGACCAGACCACTTTTTACAATTCTGCACTACACTATGTTTATTGCTCGGTCATGCAACTTACATCCTCCTTTTCTTCTCACTAATAGAGCTTTCATTTGGTCGTATTTCATTGCTGCTGACATTTTTACTTTTTTTGTTATTCGAAATTTACCAAAATTTTTGCAAAAAAATGACATTTTTCACTTTCAGTTGTATTTTTTTTTTTAAACAACATCTATATATAAATTTTTCTCAAAATTTATTGTTCTACATGTTTTTGATTAAAAAAAATTTTGGGTAAAAAAAATGGTTTGGGTAAAGGTTATAGCGTTTACAAACTATGGTAGAAAAAATGTGAGTTTCCGCTTTTTGAAGCAGCTCTGACTTTCTGAGCACCTGTCATGTTTCCTGAGGTTCTACAATGCCCAGACAGTAGAAAACCCCCACAAATAACCCCATTTCGGAAAGTAGACACCCTAAGGTATTCGCTGATGGGCATAGTGAGTTCATAGAACTTTTTATTTTTTGGCACAAGTTAGCGGAAAATGATGAATTATATATTTTTTTTCCTTACAAAGTCTCATATTCCACTAACTTGTGACAAAAAATAAAAACTTCCATGAACTCACTATGCCCTTCACGAAATACCTTGGGGTGTCTTCTTTCCAAAATGGGGTCACTTGTGGGGTAGTTATACTGCCCTGGCATTTTAGGGGCCCAAATGCGTGCAAAGTAGTTTGAAATCAAAATGTGTAAAAAATGGCCTGTAAAATCCTAAAGGTGCTCTTTGGAATGTGGGCCCCTTTGTCCACCTAGGCTGCAAAAAAGTGTCACACGTGGTATCTCCGTACTCAGGAGAAGTTGGGGAATGTGTTTTGGGGTGTCATTTTACATATACCCATGCTGGGTGAGATAAATATCTCGGTCAAATGCCAACTTTGTATAAAAAAATGGAAAAATGTGTCTTTTGCCAAGATATTTATCTCACCCAGCATGGGTATATGTAAAATGACACCCCAAAATACATTCCCCAACTTCTCCTGAGTACGGCGATACCACATGTGTGACACTTTTTTGCAGCCTAGGTGGGCAAAGGGGCCCACATTCCAAAGAGCACCTTTCGGATTTCACAGGCCATTTTTTACAGATTTTGATTTCAAACTACTTCGTACGCATTTGGGCCCCTAAAATTCCAGGGCAGTATAACTACCCCACATGCGACCCTATTTTGGAAAGAAGACATCCCTAAGGTATTTCGTGATGGGCATAGTGAGTTCATGGAAGTTTTTATTTTTTGTCACAAGTTAGTGGAATATGAGACTTTGTAAGAAAAAAAAAAAATCATCATTTTCCGCTAACTTGTGACAAAAAATAAAAAATTCTAGGAACTCACTATGCCCTTCACGAAATACCTTGGGGTGTCTTCTTTCCAAAATGGGGTCACTTGTGGGGTAGTTATACTGCCCTGGCATTTTAGGGGCCCTAATGCGTGAGAAGTAGTTTGAAATCAAAATCTGTAAAAAATGCCCTGTGAAATCCGAAAGGTGCTCATTGGAATGTGGGCCCATTTGTCCACCTAGGCTGCAAAAAAGTGTCACACATCTGGTATCGGCCTAAGAAGTAGGGCAATGTGTTTTGGGGTGTCTTTTTACATATACCCATGCTGGGTGAGAGAAATGTCTCGGCAAAAGACAACTTTTCCCATTTTTTTATACAAAGTTGGCATTTGACCAAGATATTTATCTAACCAGCATGGGTATATGTAAAATGACACACCAAAACACATTTCCCAACTTCTCCTGAGTATGGCGATACCACATGTGTGACACTTTTTTTCAGCCTAGATGCGCAAAGGGGCCCAAATTCCTTTTAGGAGGGCATTTTTAGACATTTGGATCTCAGACTTCTTCTCACGTTTTAGGGCCCCTAAAATGACAGGGCAGTATAAATACCCCACATGTGACCCCATTTTGGAAAGATGACACCCCAAGGTATTCAATGAGGGGCATGGCGAGTTCATAGAATTAATTTTTTTGTGGCACAAGTTAGCGGAAATTGATTTTTTGGGGGGTTTTCTCACAAAGTCTCCCTTTCCGCTAACTTGGGACAAAAATTTCAATTTTTCATGGACTCAATATGCCCCTCACGGAATACCTTGGGGTGTCTTCTTTCTGAAATGGGGTCACATGTGGGGTATATATACTGCCCTGGCATTTTATGGGCCCTAAAGAGTGAGAAGAAGTCTGGAATATAAATGTCTAAAACATTTTACGCATTTGGATTCTGTGAGGGGTATGGTGAGTTCATGTGAGATTTTATTTTTTGACACAAGTTAGTGGAATATGAGACTTTGTAAGAAAAAACAAAACTAAAAATATGTCTGAATAGAGCCTTACAGGGGGGTGATCAATGACAGGGGGGTGATGAAGGAGTCTATATGGGGTGATCACCACCCTGTCATTGATCACCCCCCTGTAAGGCTCCATTCAGACGTCTGTATGTGTTTTGCGGATCCGATCCATGGATCCGTGGATCCGTAAAACACATATGGACGTCTGAATGGAGCCTTACAGGGGGGTGATTCAATGACAGGGAGGTGATCAGGGAGTCTATATGGGGTGATTAGGGGTTAATAAGGGGTTAATAAGTGACCAAGGGGGGGTGTAGTGTAGTGTGGTGCCTGGTGCTACTTATTACAGAGCTGCCTGTGTCCTCTGGTGGTCGATCCAAGCAAAAGGGACCACCAGAGGACCAGGTAGCAGGTATATTAGACGCTGTTATCAAAACAGCGTCTAATATACCTGTTAGGGGTTAAAAAAATCGCATCTACAGCCTGCCAGCGAACGATCGCCGCTGGCAGGCTGTAGATCCACTCGCTTTCCGGCCGATCCTGTGAACGCGCGCGCCTGTGTGCACTCGTTCACAGGAAATCTCGCCTCTTGCGAGAGGACGCGCCGACGCGTCCACTCGGAATAACAGGGCCTCCGCCAGGACGCAATCCTGCGTACGGCGGTCCTGGGATGGTTAACACTGATTTTCTCAGGTTTTGAAATACTTATGTTCTGCAGTGCAAGACAAATAAATTCTTTAAAAATCATACAATGTGATTTCCTGATTTATTAATTTTTTATTCTGTCTCTACAATGTAAATTTCAGACCCCTCCATGATTTCTAAGTGGGAGAACTTGCAAAATCGCAGGGTGTTCAAATACTTCTGTTCCTCTTCCTCACTGTATAAGTAAATATACAGGAAAGAATGTTTCCTAACAATTTTTCCTCTAAATATCGGTCTGTAAAAGTGGCGTACTACTCGGACAACATCGTTCCCAGCAGCGACCTGGGAGTCCAAGATGCATCCAGACATCCTCCCCATGCTGTACCCGAACCATTTCAGTGGTGTTTCCATACATTTCTGACCTTTTACTATGAACCAGACACCCTCTCCTCTTCATAGCAGTGTGTGCCTTGTTTAATGCTCGGGTTCTCCCATTGACTTCCATTTTACTCGGGTGCACCCGAGGATCCCGATATGTTCTACTCGAGCAGCCTGAGCACTTTGGTGCTCGACCAACACTAATAGACACCTGAACTACACTAAAACAGTAAAATAAGTAAATAAAATATATTACAAAAATGGATTATGGCCCATAAAAGTTCTAAAATAAAAGGTTGGTTACCCTTCAAATGGGTTTCCCAGGACTTAGATTGGTGGGGGTCCGACACCTGGCACCTCCAGCTCTTGGCTGTCTAGAAATGGGAGATCTCAGAGTCTGTTGTGATCTTGGGCACACGCAATAATGTGTTCATATATCTGAGAAGGCTACTTTCACATCAGTGTTTTTGGTTTCCGGTTTTGAGATCCGGCAGAGGATCTCAAAACCAGGCCAAAGCGGTTCCATTTTGTCCCTAGTCATTGTCAATAGGGACAAAACTAATCAGGATGAATAAGAATGCATCAGTTCCGTTTTGTTGCATTTTGTGACTGGAATTTTGAACGGTTGTGTGTCTAGTCTGCGAAACTGAAAAAAAACAAATCTGGCATGAAAATCAATGTGTCAATGGTGCCGGATGCGTTTTTTCATTACCGAAAAAAAATGAATCCGGCACCCATTGACTTACAATGAGTTTAATGCTGGATCTGGTTTATTCAGTTTCTATTTTAGACAACCGATTCGGACATAACGTATGCATCTGGATGTATTAAATGAAACAGAAGCGTTTAATTCAGGTTTTGAGATCCTGTGCCAGATCTCAAAACTTGAATAAACAACGCTGATGTGAAAGTAGCCTAAAGGGATGGCAGGGCAGCTGGTACGGATTCTTATAAATGGGCTGGAGGCTTCTGTTCTGATTATACAGTTTATTTGCTGCTTTGCTTGGAGTTGTAGTTTTTTTTTTGCGGGGCAGGGGGCAAGGTCACAGTTTGATCTGTGTCAGGATAGTGATGTAATTTATCTCCCTTATGTCTGTGACCTGGAAAGCCGGGTGAGCTGCAATATGGCTGCCATTTTAGCTAAAACAACTACTATTTTCAGCTAAAGTTATGTCTGGCTTGTTAATTGAACCCTAACAATGAGTGAAGGGGCCCCAACACTCTGTTCATATGAATCCATGAGCTCTTGTGATCCTGTCACCCTGTTCTATGGTGTCAAATAACAACCTGTTTTAAGCTACACCCCACAAAACCACCTTTTTAAACGGCTGTTTTTTATTGTTGGGAAAGGTAGAAAACCTAATGGGACGCTAAAGTAGCTATAGTTTTAATGTAAAAGTATAGTGTAAAAAAATATGTATATACAATGGCTTACAAAAATTTCAGCACCCCTGGTCAAAATTATTGTTACTATGGACATTTTTTTATTTTCATATTTTACATTTTCAAAATAACAAAAAGAGAAAAGGGCCTGCAGCAAAACTTTGGGCACCTTGCATGGTTAGTACCTAGTAGCACCCCCTTTGGAAAGTATAACAGCCTGTAAACTCTTTTTGTAGCCAGCCAGTCATTCAATACTTGTTCTTGCAAAAGTCTTCCGTGAGATTGCTGGGCTGTCTTGCATGCACTGATCTTTTGAGGTTAATCCACACATTTTCAATAATGTTCAGATCAGGGGACTGTGAGGGCCATGGTAAAACTTTCAGCTTGCGCCCCTTTGAGTTAGTCTATTGTGGATTTTTGAGGTGTGTTTAGGATAATTATCCATTTGTAGAAGCCATCTTATTTTCAACTTCAGCTTTTTTACAGTTGGTGTGATGTTTACTTCCAGAATTTGCAGGAATTTGATTGAATCCATTCTTCCCTCTACCATGCCATTGGCTGCAAAACAACTCCAAAGCATGATTGATCCACCCCTATGCTTAATAGTTGGAGAGTTGCTCTTTTCGTGAATTTTTTTTCTCCAAACATACCTTTGCTCATTGTGGCCAAAGAGTTGTATTTTATCCTCATCGGTCCACAGGACTTGTTTCCAAAATGCACAAGACTTGTTTACATGTTCTTTTGCACATTTTTGACACTGAATTTTGTGGTGAGGACGCAGGAGAGGTTTTCTTCAGGTGTCGCTGAACAGTAGAACAAAGTATCACAACTCCAGAGTCTGCTAAATCTTCCTAAAGGTCTTTTTCAGTCAAGCAGGGGTTCTGATTTGCCTTCCTTGCAATCCTAAGAGCAGTTGTCTCTGAATTTTTTCTTGGTCTTCCAGACCTTCTCACACTTCCTGTTAACTGCCATTGCTTAATTACATTTCAAGATGAGGAAATGGCAACCAGAAAATGCTTTGCTATCTTTTTATAGCCTTCTCTTCCTTTGGGACCTCTTTCATTCTCAGAGTGTTAGGCAGCTGCTTATAAAAACCCATGGCTGCTGTTTTTTGGGACAAGATTAGAGGAGTCTGTGTATTTATAAAACTTTGAAATCTGCATCACCTGGCCTTTTCTAACGATGATTGAGAACAAGCCCTTGAAGGGTTTTTTCAGGATTTTAATATTGAGGATCTATCCTCAGGATTGGTCTTCAATATCAGATCGGTAGGGGCCCTCCATGCAAGCACAACCTTCCCTTGCTTACCTGCTCACTATCGACAGCGCAGCTGTGAGCAGGTGTAATTACAAGCTGTCCCATTCGCTTCTATGGGAAGACTCATTCCTATACACTTGAATGGGAACGAGCTGTCCCATTGAAATTAATGGGACGGTCTATAATTACATCTGCTCACAGCTGCGCTGTCGATGGTCAGCAGGTAAGCAAGGGAAGGTTGCGCTTGCACAGAGCGCGGCCTTCCTTTCAACCAGCTGATCGGCAGGGGTGCCGGGTGTTGGATCCCTGCCGATCTGATATTGATGACCAATTCTGAGGATAGGTCATTGTCACGTATGCACCCGCGTCTTGTGACCAGGGATGGGTCTGCCAGGGGCCAGACTACCTCCAAGCTCTTACTCCGCACACACCACACACTACGCAGAGTGAGTGTAGATCACCACCCAAATATTCACAGACCCAACACACCAGCTGCCACCACTAACTTTGACGTAAGCTGAAAACGTTGCAAAATCCAGGTATAAACATTCTGCTCACAAGCAATGACACGTTCAGCCTATGGATTCTTTAGAGCAACAAGGCGAACTTATAAAGGGAATATTTTATACACAAAAATAGTGCAGAGCTTACAAAACAGATATAAAATGAGACAAAATAAAAAAACTTACAAAAACAGTAGAAGTAAAATAAATGGGAAAAAAACTGTAATAACAACTTACTGGCTCTGGGAGAAGGGGATGAAATGGATACCCATCAGCTTGGCTGTGACTCCCACACGGTGTAACCCCTAAAATATGTCCATGCATCATTTTTATAGAACCAGGACTGGTTTCCAGTTTCCGGTCGGCTTAGTCATTGACTAACCAAATCCCTGATCTTCCATTGGGGGGAATTAATGAAGGGAGTGAAGGGCATTGAATATTAAAATCTCTTTGTTTTAAAGTTTTCAAATCTCCCTCCAAAATGAGTCCCCTTCCTCCGGTATCCAGTTTAACAAGAGAAGCAGATGCTTCTTTGAAGTTAGTACCTAGCAGCCAGAGGTGCTAGATACGACGGGATGATGAGGAGAACTGTCCATTTAATTATGTTGTAGCTGGCAGAGGCCCAGCCTGCCCAACCCCATCCTGCTGGGATAGAACGGAGGCTTCAAAGCAGTCAGCCATTTGGTGAATGACCCTTCTATCCAGCAGAAATCACACCTCATACAACAGACACACAACACATATACAGGTCCCTCTAAAAAAATTAGCATATTGTGATAAAGTTCATTATTTTCTGTAATGTACTGATAAACATTAGATTTTTATATATTTTAGATTCATTACACACCAACTGAAGTAGTTCAAGCCTTTTATTGTTTTAATATTGATGATTTTGGCATACAGCTCATGAAAACCCAAATTTCCTATCTAAAAAAATTAGCATATTTCATCCGACCAATAAAAGAAAAGTGTTTTTAATACAAAAAAAGTCAACCTTCAAATAATTATGTTCAGTTATGCACTCAATACTTGGTCGGGAATCCTTTTGCTGAAATGACTGCTTCAATGCGGCGTGGCATGGAGGCAATCAGCCTGTGGCACTGCTGAGGTGTTATGGAGGCCCAGGATGCTTCGATAGCGGCCTTAAGCTCATCCAGAGTGTTGGGTCTTGCGTCTCTGAACTTTCTCTTCCCAATATCCCACAGATTCTCTATGGGGTTCAGGTCAGGAGAGTTGGCAGGCCAATTGAGCACAGTAATACCATGGTCAGTAAACCATTTACCAGTGGTTTTGGCACTGTGAGCAGGTGCCAGGTCGTGCTGAAAAATGTAATCTTCATCTCCATAAAGCTTTTCAGCAGATGGAAGCATGAAGTGCTCCAAAATCTCCTGATAGCTAGCTGCATTGACCCTGCCCTTGATAAAACACAGTGGACCAACACCAGCAGCTGACATGGCACCCCAGACCATCACTGACTGTGGGTACTTGACACTGGACTTTAGGCATTTTGGCATTTCCCTCTCCCCAGTCTTCCTCCAGACTCTGGCACCTTGATTTCCGAATGACATGCAACAGTCCAGTGCTGCTTCTCTGTAGCCCAGGTCAGGCGCTTCTGCCGCTGTTTCTGGTTCAAAAGTGGCTTGACCTGGGGAATGCGGCACCTGTAGCCCATTTCCTGCACACGCCTGTACACGGTGGCTCTGGATGTTTCTACTCCAGACTCAGTCCACTGCTTCCGCAGGTCCCCCAAGGTCTGGAATTGGTCCTTCTCCACAATCTTCCTCAGGGTCCGGTCACCTCTTCTCGTTGTGCAGCGTTTTCTGCCACACTTTTTCCTTCCCACAGACTTCCCACTGAGGTGCCTTGATACAGCACTCTGGGAACAGCCTATTCGTTCAGAAATTTCTTTCTGTGTCTTACCCTCTTGCTTGAGGGTGTCAATGATGGCCTTCTGGACAGCAGTCAGGTCGGCAGTCTTACCCATGATTGCGGTTTTGAGTAATGAACCAGGATGGGAGTTTTTAAAAGCCTCAGGAATCTTTTGCAGGTGTTTAGAGTTAATTAGTTGATTCAGATGATTAGGTTAATAGCTCGTTTAGAGAACCTTTTCATGATATGCTAATTTTTTTAGATAGGAATTTGGGGTTTTCATGAGCTGTATGCCAAAATCATCAATATTAAAAGAATAAAAGACTTGAACTACTTCAGTTGTGTGTAATGAATCTAAAATAAATCTAATGTTTATCAGTACATTACAGAAAATAATGAACTTTATCACAATATGCTAATTTTTTTAGAAGGACCTGTAATTCTATAATAGCTATTACAAGTATGTACCCCACATCATACCTATGACAGCAGTGGCGAGTGGGTGGCGGTACGATAGGGGGCTGCCTCCCTCCCCCCATCATTGGTGGCAGCGGCAGTTCCGATCAGAGTCCCAGCAGTGTAATGCTGGGGCTCCGATCGGTTACCATGGCAGCCAGGACGCTACTGAAATCCTGTCTGCCATGGTCAGTCAGTCAGCAGCGTACTTACATGCACTGTGGCCGCCCGACGCTCCTTCTTCTTGTAACTCGTCTCAGGTCTGTGCGGCGCATTGCTATAAGCATAGGCAAATAAATATATTTTTCTTGGGTGGTCCATATTTTTCCCAGGACTTGACCCCTGGAGTGGTCCTGCAGTCTGGGCGGCAGTTCTGACTTGTCCTACTTTAATATACAGACATTTAGATTCATACATTTCCTACACTGGCACAAATGCGTTGCCAGTGACCAACTGTCTGTGCTCAGTCCTACACGTAACCGTCGCAAGTGCATGAGGAGCTCCGAATGTGGCAGCAAGGTCTGGGAGATCTGGGGGGGGGGGGGCATAAAAATGTTTTGCTTTGGGGCCTAGTCATTTCTAGCTACGCCCCTGTATGACAGTCGTCAATATTAAAATCCCGGAAAACAACTTTAACCCTAACAGGCTATTTCATGTCTGAGACCCCAGTCAAAGTTTTCTGAGCGCTCAAATTTCCTTGGGTTCCCATACTTTTACAAGTTAATCCTTTCCTTTTTTCACTCTAAAATTGTACAAAACCCAAAATAATACACTGATATTGCTTAAAATGTTGTGATATCTCTGTGTGCTCCTTTGTCTCGTTCTCACAACCGAAAACCACCACCAGAAGTACAATCGGGAAATCCTTGGTGTAGTGTGCGTCGATGTGTGCACAATTCCTCCAAAATAACATCACAGAGACGTTCTCAAGTATGTTCCATTAATGTGCCTCCTTCCAATGGCTAGGCGTGGTTTATTTATACTAGAAGATGGGAGGCGGTCTTACAATCATGACCAATAGGGAGACCTTTACTTTCGTGACAGAAAAGGGAAAAAGGTAGGTTGTAGTTGGGAATACCTAGTGCAGGGGCTCTAGAAATTTCCTGGATCAGATCCTGGAGGGTTGACCAGTTTTCATCAGTTAATTGAAATGGTGTTTGTGACGGAAGAGTATAGAGAGGACCCAGTTCGGATGAGATGTTAGGGATCCAATCTCTGCTATAATTGATTAGACCTAGAAGGGCTCTCAACTGTCGGGCATTACGAGGTCGAGTAAAGTCTCTGAGAGTCTGTATCCGTTGCATTGTCAAATGTCGGGTTCCTTTTCAGATACAGTGGCCTAGAAAAGTAAACTGCAATTTCTCCTGGCTAGCTCGCCAACTGATATCGCCGTGTGCTCCTTTGTCTCGTTCTCATAACCGAAAACGACCGCCAGAAGTACAATCGGGAAATCCTTGGTGTAGTGTGCGTCGATGTGTGCGCAATTAATCCAAAATAACATCACAGAGACGTTCTTAAGTAGGTTCCAATAATGTGCCTCCTTCCAACGGCTAGGCGGTGTTTATTTATACCAGAAGATGGGAGGCGGTTTTACAATCATGACCAATAGGAAGACAGGTTATGGTATGAAGTGATTGGCTGGAAGGCGGTCTTTACAATCATGACCAATACCACCGAGACCCCAGATCTTATCAGCCCCCTCCATTGCCACCAACGCTTCCCATTTCCGCTTCTCTGAGTTCTCTGTCTGAGCCTGCAACTTCTTGAACTCATCCAACGACACATGAGCGGGTTTAGTCAGCATTAGTGTCAGTGGAGGGGGGTCTAGGGCTCCATCTTTAGCAGCCAGATCTGCCATTGCATTGCCCCTAGCTTCCATGGTGGTCTCTGTGGTGTGAGCCTTGAACTTTTAAGATAGCCACTTCTAATGGGAGTGTAAACGCTATGAACAATCTGTTGATTAGTTCGGCGTGCTTCACAGGTTTCCCCAAGCTAGTGAGGAATCCACTGGCCTTCCAAATTGGACCGTAATCATGGGCTATTCCGAAAACGTACCTTGAATCCGTGTATGCATTGATCCTTAATCCTTCATGTTTTTCACAGGCTCTGGCCAATGCGTGTAGTTCAGCCTCTTGGCCCGACATGTGGCTGCTGAGTGAGCCTTTTTCTACTATTTTGTTGACTGTTGTTACAGCGTAGCCCGCGCAAGGTTTACCATCTGATGTGTAATACCTGGAGCCATCTACAAAAACATTTATTGCTTCCGGAAGGGGAGCTCCCTTGACAGGGCTAACTACTTCTGTCTCAAGCTCCATGAGCTCGAGACAGTTTCAGTCAAGGTCGTGTTAGCGTCGGTCGCAATCCTTTAGTCCTGTCCCCTCTTCTTCCGAGTCTGATTGGGTCAGGAGAAGAGATGCAGGATTGAGGATGGTACATCGTCTTAGTGTAAGGTTAGTAATGAGGAGAGCCACTTCATATTTGGTCAAACGGGCGGTCGAAAGATGTTTGGTTTGGACCTGGTTAAGGATCTCTTGGACAGAGTGTGGGGAGAAAAGGGTCAAAGGGGAATCTAAAACTATATCACCTACTTTGTGCAATAGTACAGCGCAGGCGGCTACAGCTTGGGCGCACCCAGGTGAGCCTTTGATGACCGGATCCAGTTCAGTTAAAATGTACATGATGAGTCTATACCTGGATCCGTGTAATTGGGTCAGTACCCCAGTGGCATGCCCTTTACTTTCATGACAGAAAAGGGAAAAGGGTAGGTTGTAGTTGGGAATACCTAGTGCCGGGGCTCTAGAAAGTTCCTGGATCAGATCCTGGAGGGTTGACCAGTTTTCATCAGTTAATTGAAATAGTGTTTGTGACGGAAGAGTATAGAGAGGACCCAGTTTGGATGAGATGTTAGTGATCCAATCTCTGCTATAATTGATTAGCCCTAGAAGGGCTCTCAACTGTCGGGCATTACGAGGTTGAGTAAAGTCTCTGAGAGTCTTCTGGCTAGCTCGCCAACTGATATCGCTGTGTGCTCCTTTGTCTCGTTCTCACAACCGAAAACGACCGCCAGAAGTACAATCGGAAAATCCTTGGTGTAGTGTGCGTCGATGTGTGCGCAATTCCTCCAAAATAACATCACTGAGATGTTCTCAAGTAGGTTCTAATAATGTGCCTCCTTCCAACGGCTAGGCGTGGTTTATTTATACCAGAAGATGGGAGGCGGTCTTACAATCATGACCAATAGAGAGACAGGTTATGGTATGAAGTGATTGGCTGGAAGGCGGTCTTACAATCATGACCAATACCACCGAGACCCCAGATCTTATCAGCCCCCTCCGTTGCCACCAACGCTGCCCATTTCCGCTTTTCTGAGTTCTCTGTCTGAGCCTGCAACTTCTTGAACTCATCCAACGACACATAAGCGGGTTAAGTCAGCATTAGTGTCAGTGGAGGGGGGGGGGGTCTAGGGCTCCTTCTTTAGCAGCCAGATCTGCCATTACATTGCCCTTAGCTTCCATGGTAGTCTCTATGGTGTGAGCCTTGAACTTTTAAGATAGCCACTTCTAATGGGAGTGTAAACGCTATGAACAATCTGTTGATTAGTTTGGTGTGCTTCACAGGTTTCCCCAAGCTAGTGAGGAATCCTCTGGCCTTCCAAATTGGACCGAAATCATGGGCTATTCCGAAAGCGTACCTTGAATCCGTGTATACATTGATCCTTAATCCTTCATGTTTTTCACAGGCTCTGTCCAATGCATGTAGTTCAGCCTCTTGGCCCGACATGTGGCTGCTGAGTGAGCCTTTTTCTACTATTTTGTCGACTGTTGTTACAGCGTAGCCCGCGCGAGGTTTACCATCTGATGTGTAATACCTGGAGCCATCTACAAAAACATTTATTGCTTCCGGAAGGGGAGCTCCCTTGACAGGGCTAACTGCTTCTGTCTCAAGCTCCATGAGCTCAAGACAGTTTCAGTCATGGTCGTGTTAGCGTCGGTCGCAATCCTTTAGTCCTCCCTCTCTTCTTCCGAGTCTGATTGGGTCGGGAGAAGAGATGCAGGATTGAGGATGGTACATCGTCTTAGTGTAAGGTTAGTAGTGAGGAGAGCCACTTCATATTTGGTCAAACGGACGGTCGAAAGATATTTGGTTTGGACCTGGTTAAGGATCTCTTGGACAGAGTGTGGGGTGAAAAGGGTCAAAGGGGAATCTAAAACAATATCACCTACTTTGTGCAATAGTACAGCGCAGGCGGCTACAGCTTGGGCGCACCCAGGTGAGCCTTTGATGACCGGATCCAATTCAGTTGAAATGTACATTATGAGTCTATACCTGGATCCGTGTAATTGGGTCAGTACCCCAGTGGCATGCCCTTTACTTTCGTGACAGAAAAGGGAAAAGGGTAGGTTGTAGTTGGGAATACCTAGTGCCGGGGCTCTAGAAAGTTCCTGGATCAGATCCTGGAGGGTTGACCAGTAGTGATGTCCAGTAGGGGACGCTCCATGAGCACGGAAGTCGGCAGAAGCTCTAAGTTGAAATCGCAATGCGATTTATAGAACTTCAATTAATCGCATTGCGATTACAACTTAGATCTGAGATCCTAATGGTTGTATTGATAGAATTGACAAACGAATATAGCACTATATTCTCAATCTTCGTTATATTCTATCAATATAACCATTAGGAACCCAGCTCTAAGTTGTTATCGCAATGCGATTAATATAACCTGTAATAATCTCATTGCGATTACAACTTTGTGACACTGCAGCTTCAGAATTAATCTAAGATGGATGCTGTCCTTGCTTTTTGATAGGCGGTGGGAGGGTCTGCTGATTGGCTGGAATGTGTCTGCTGACTGTGAGGAACAGGGTCAAAGTTTGCCTAATGATGACGTATAGGAGGCGGACCAAACATCGCATATGTTCGCCCGCAACGGCGAACGCGAACAAGCTATTGACCAGTTTTCATCAGTTAATTGAAATGGTGTTTGTGACGGAAGAGGACCCAGTTTGGATGAGATGTTAGGGATTAGGGATGAGCGAACTCGAACTGTATAGTTCGGGTTCGTACCGAATTTTGGGGTGTCCGTGACACGGACCCGAACCCGGACATTTTCGTAAAAGTCCGGGTTCGGGTTCGGTGTTCGTCGCTTTCTTCGCGCTTTTGTGACGCTTTCTTGGCGCTTTTTGAAAGGCTGCAAAGCAGCCAATCAACAAGCGTCATACTACTTGCCCCAAGAGGCCATCACAGCCATGCCTACTATTGGCATGGCTGTGATTGGCCAGAGCACCATGTGACCCAGCCTCTATTTAAGCTGGAGTCACATAGCGCCGCCCGTCACTCTGCTCTGATTAGCGTAGGGAGAGGTTGCGGCTGCGACAGTAGGGCGAGATTAGGCAGATTAACTCCTCCAAAGGACTTGATTAACTGATCGATCTGCAGCTGTGGATCATTGAGCTGCTGATCCTCAATTGCTCACTGTTTTTAGGCTGCACAGACCGTTTGTCAGTCACATTTTTCTGGGGTGATCGGCGGCCATTTTGTGTCTTGTGGTGCGCCAGCACAAGCTGCGACCAAGTGCATTTAACCCTCAATGGTGTGGTTGTTTTTTGGCTAAAGCCTACATCAGGGTGAAGCTGTCACACCAAGTGCATTTAACCAGCAATAGTCTGTTCATTTTTTGGCCATATACAAAATCAGGGGCAAGCTGCGCCTGTCACCAAGTGCATTTAACCCTCAATGGTGTGGTTGTTTTTTGGCTAAAGCCTACATCAGGGTGAAGCTGTCACACCAAGTGCATTTAACCAGCAATAGTCTGTTCATTTTTTGGCCATATACTAAATCAGGGGCAAGCTGCGCCTGTCACCAAGTGCATTTAACCCTCAATGGTGTGGTTGTTTTTTGGCTAAAGCCTACATCAGGGTGAAGCTGTCACACCAAGTGCATTTAACCAGCAATAGTCTGTTTATTTTTTGGCCATATCCCAGTCTAATTCTGTCACTAAATCCATACCGGTCACCCAGCGCCTAAATACTAGGCCTCAAATTTATATCCAGCTAAATCTGTCCCTAGTGCTGTAGCTGGGCGAGTTATTTAGTGTCCGTTCAAGCACATTTCTTGTTCTGGGTTGAAATACAATTCCCAATTTAGCAATTTCATAATTTAGTGGTTTCTGCTATATCAGAGCTATTTGAAATCTATCCCTAAAAGGGTATATAATATTCAAGGTGCACATTGGGTCATTCAGAATAACTTCACACACACCCGCTACTGTGTATTTCCAAGTCTAATTCTGGCACTAAACCCATACCTGTCACCCAGCGCCTAAATACTAGGCCTCAAATTTATATCCAGCTAAATCTGTCCCTAGTGCTGTAGCTGGGCGAGTTATTTAGTGTCCGTTCAAGCACATTTCTTGTTCTGGGTTGAAATACAATTCCCAATTTAGCAATTTCATAATTTAGTGGTTTCTGCTATATCAGAGCTATTTGAAATCTATCCCTAAAAGGGTATATAATATTCAAGGTGCACATTGGGTCATTCAGAATAACTTCACACACACCCGCTACTGTGTATTTCCAAGTCTAATTCTGGCACTAAACCCATACCTGTCACCCAGCGCCTAAATACTAGGCCTCAAATTTATATCCCGCTAAATCTGTCCTTAGTGCTGTAGCTGGGCGAGTTATTTAGTGTCCGTTCAAGCACATTTCTTGTTCTGGGTTGAAATACAATTCCCAATTTAGCAATTTCATAATTTAGTGGTTTCTGCTATATCAGAGCTATTTGAAATCTATCCCTAAAAGGGTATATAATATTCAAGGTGCACATTGGGTCATTCAGAATAACTTCACACACACCCGCTACTGTGTATTTCCAAGTCTAATTCTGGCACTAAACCCATACCTGTCACCCAGCGCCTAAATACTAGGCCTCAAATTTATATCCCGCTAAATCTGTCCTTAGTGCTGTAGCTGGGCGAGTTATTTAGTGTCCGTTCAAGCACATTTCTTGTTCTGGGTTGAAATACAATTCCCAATTTAGCAATTTCATAATTTAGTGGTTTCTGCTATATCAGAGCTATTTGAAATCTATCCCTAAAAGGGTATATAATATTCAAGGTGCACATTGGGTCATTCAGAATAACTTCACACACACCCGCTACTGTGTATTTCCAAGTCTAATTCTGGCACTAAACCCATACCTGTCACCCAGCGCCTAAATACTAGGCCTCAAATTTATATCCCGCTAAATCTGTCCTTAGTGCTGTAGCTGGGCGAGTTATTTAGTGTCCGTTCAAGCACATTTCTTGTTCTGGGTTGAAATACAATTCCCAATTTAGCAATTTCATAATTTAGTGGTTTCTGCTATATCAGAGCTATTTGAAATCTATCCCTAAAAGGGTATATAATATTCAAGGTGCACATTGGGTCATTCAGAATAACTTCACACACACCCGCTACTGTGTATTTCCAAGTCTAATTCTGGCACTAAACCCATACCTGTCACCCAGCGCCTAAATACTAGGCCTCAAATTTATATCCAGCTAAATCTGTCCCTAGTGCTGTAGCTGGGCGAGTTATTTAGTGTCCGTTCAAGCACATTTCTTGTTCTGGGTTGAAATACAATTCCCAATTTAGCAATTTCATAATTTAGTGGTTTCTGCTATATCAGAGCTATTTGAAATCTATCCCTAAAAGGGTATATAATATTCAAGGTGCACATTGGGTCATTCAGAATAACTTCACACACACCCGCTACTGTGTATTTCCAAGTCTAATTCTGGCACTAAACCCATACCTGTCACCCAGCGCCTAAATACTAGGCCTCAAATTTATATCCCGCTAAATCTGTCCTTAGTGCTGTAGCTGGGCGAGTTATTTAGTGTCCGTTCAAGCACATTTCTTGTTCTGGGTTGAAATACAATTCCCAATTTAGCAATTTCATAATTTAGTGGTTTCTGCTATATCAGAGCTATTTGAAATCTATCCCTAAAAGGGTATATAATATTCAAGGTGCACATTGGGTCATTCAGAATAACTTCACACACACCCGCTACTGTGTATTTCCAAGTCTAATTCTGGCACTAAACCCATACCTGTCACCCAGCGCCTAAATACTAGGCCTCAAATTTATATCCCGCTAAATCTGTCCTTAGTGCTGTAGCTGGGCGAGTTATTTAGTGTCCGTTCAAGCACATTTCTTGTTCTGGGTTGAAATACAATTCCCAATTTAGCAATTTCATAATTTAGTGGTTTCTGCTATATCAGAGCTATTTGAAATCTATCCCTAAAAGGGTATATAATATTCAAGGTGCACATTGGGTCATTCAGAATAACTTCACACACACCCGCTACTGTGTATTTCCAAGTCTAATTCTGGCACTAAACCCATACCTGTCACCCAGCGCCTAAATACTAGGCCTCAAATTTATATCCCGCTAAATCTGTCCTTAGTGCTGTAGCTGGGCGAGTTATTTAGTGTCCGTTCAAGCACATTTCTTGTTCTGGGTTGAAATACAATTCCCAATTTAGCAATTTCATAATTTAGTGGTTTCTGCTATATCAGAGCTATTTGAAATCTATCCCTAAAAGGGTATATAATATTCAAGGTGCACATTGGGTCATTCAGAATAACTTCACACACACCCGCTACTGTGTATTTCCAAGTCTAATTCTGGCACTAAACCCATACCTGTCACCCAGCGCCTAAATACTAGGCCTCAAATTTATATCCCGCTAAATCTGTCCTTAGTGCTGTAGCTGGGCGAGTTATTTAGTGTCCGTTCAAGCACATTTCTTGTTCTGGGTTGAAATACAATTCCCAATTTAGCAATTTCATAATTTAGTGGTTTCTGCTATATCAGAGCTATTTGAAATCTATCCCTAAAAGGGTATATAATATTCAAGGTGCACATTGGGTCATTCAGAATAACTTCACACACACCCGCTACTGTGTATTTCCAAGTCTAATTCTGGCACTAAACCCATACCTGTCACCCAGCGCCTAAATACTAGGCCTCAAATTTATATCCCGCTAAATCTGTCCTTAGTGCTGTAGCTGGGCGAGTTATTTAGTGTCCGTTCAAGCACATTTCTTGTTCTGGGTTGAAATACAATTCCCAATTTAGCAATTTCATAATTTAGTGGTTTCTGCTATATCAGAGCTATTTGAAATCTATCCCTAAAAGGGTATATAATATTCAAGGTGCACATTGGGTCATTCAGAATAACTTCACACACACCCGCTACTGTGTATTTCCAAGTCTAATTCTGGCACTAAACCCATACCTGTCACCCAGCGCCTAAATACTAGGTCTCAAATTTATATCCTGCTAAATCTGTCCTTAGTGCTGTAGCTGGGCGAGTTATTTAGTGTCCGTTCAAGCACATTTCTTGTTCTGGGTTGAAATACAATTCCCAATTTAGCAATTTCATAATTTAGTGGTTTCTGCTATATCAGAGCTATTTGAAATCTATCCCTAAAAGGGTATATAATATTCAAGGTGCACATTGGGTCATTCAGAATAACTTCACACACACCCGCTACTGTGTATTTCCAAGTCTAATTCTGGCACTAAACCCATACCTGTCACCCAGCGCCTAAATACTAGGTCTCAAATTTATATCCCGCTAAATCTGTCCTTAGTGCTGTAGCTGGGCGAGTTATTTAGTGTCCGTTCAAGCACATTTCTTGTTCTGGGTTGAAATACAATTCCCAATTTAGCAATTTCATAATTTAGTGGTTTCTGCTATATCAGAGCTATTTGAAATCTATCCCTAAAAGGGTATATAATATTCAAGGTGCACATTGGGTCATTCAGAATAACTTCACACACACCCGCTACTGTGTATTTCCAAGTCTAATTCTGGCACTAAACCCATACCTGTCACCCAGCGCCTAAATACTAGGCCTCAAATTTATATCCCGCTAAATCTGTCCTTAGTGCTGTAGCTGGGCGAGTTATTTAGTGTCCGTTCAAGCACATTTCTTGTTCTGGGTTGAAATACAATTCCCAATTTAGCAATTTCATAATTTAGTGGTTTCTGCTATATCAGAGCTATTTGAAATCTATCCCTAAAAGGGTAGATCATATTGAAGGTGCACATAGGGTCATTCAGAATAACTTCACACACACGCTTCTGTGCATTTCCAAGTCTAATTCTGTCACTAAATCCATACCGGTCACCCAGCGCCTAAATACTAGGCCTCAAATTTATATCCAGCTAAATCTGTCCCCAGTGCTGTAGCTGGGCGAGTTATTTAGTGTCCGTTCAAGCACATTTCTTGTTCTGGGTTGAAATACAATTCCCAATTTAGCAATTTCATAATTTAGTGGTTTCTGCTATATCAGAGCTATTTGAAATCTATCCCTAAAAGGGTATATAATATTCAAGGTGCACATAGGGTCATTCAGAATAACTTCACACACACGCTTCTGTGCATTTCCAAGTCTAATTCTGTCACTAAATCCATACCGGTCACCCAGCGCCTAAATACTAGGCCTCAAATTTATATCCAGCTAAATCTGTCCCTAGTGCTGTAGCTGGGCGAGTTATTTAGTGTCCGTTCAAGCACATTTCTTGTTCTGGGTTGAAATACAATTCCCAATTTAGCAATTTCATAATTTAGTGGTTTCTGCTATATCAGAGCTATTTGAAATCTATCCCTAAAAGGGTATATAATATTCAAGGTGCACATAGGGTCATTCAGAATAACTTCACACACCCGCTACTGTGCATTTCCAAATCTAATTCTGTCACTAAACCCATACCTGTCACCCAGCGCCTAAATACTAGGCCTCAAATTTATATCCCGCTAAATCTCTCGTTACCGCTGTCCTGTTGTGGCTGGGAAAGTTATTTAGTGTCCGTCAAAGCACATTTTTTGTTCTGGGTTGAAATACAATTCCCAATTTAGCAATTTCATAATTTAGTCGTTTCTGCTATATCAGAGCTATTTGAAATCTATCCCTAAAAGGGTAGATCATATTGAAGGTGCACATAGGGTCATTCAGAATAACTTCACACACACGCTTCTGTGCATTTCCAAGTCTAATTCTGTCACTAAATCCATACCGGTCACCCAGCGCCTAAATACTAGGCCTCAAATTTATATCCCGCTGAATTTGAATACAATACATTGGGCCAAATAATATATTTGTTGTTGTGGTGAACCATAACAATGAGAAAAACATCTAGTAAGGGACGCGGACGTGGACATGGTCGTGGTGGTGTTAGTGGACCCTCTGGTGCTGGGAGAGGACGTGGCCGTTCTGCCACATCCACACGTCCTAGTGTACCAACTACCTCAGGTCCCAGTAGCCGCCAGAATTTACAGCGATATATGGTGGGGCCCAATGCCGTTCTAAGGATGGTAAGGCCTGAGCAGGTACAGGCATTAGTCAATTGGGTGGCCGACAGTGGATCCAGCACGTTCACATTATCTCCCACCCAGTCTTCTGCAGAAAGCGCACAGATGGCGCCTGAAAACCAACCCCATCAGTCTGTCACATCACCCCCATGCATACCAGGGAAACTGTCTCAGCCTCAAGTTATGCAGCAGTCTCTTATGCTGTTTGAAGACTCCGCTGGCAGGGTTTCCCAAGGGCATCCACCTAGCCCTTCCCCAGCGGTGAAAGACATAGAATGCACTGACGCACAACCACTTATGTTTCCTGATGATGAGGACATGGGAATACCACCTCAGCATGTCTCTGATGATGACGAAACACAGGTGCCAACTGCTGCGTCTTTCTGCAGTGTGCAGACTGAACAGGAGGTCAGGGATCAAGACTGGGTGGAAGACGATGCAGGGGACGATGAGGTCCTAGACCCCACATGGAATGAAGGTCGTGCCACTGACTTTCACAGTTCGGAGGAAGAGGCAGTGGTGAGACCGAGCCAACAGCGTAGCAAAAGAGGGAGCAGTGGGCAAAAGCAGAACACCCGCCGCCAAGAGACTCCGCCTGCTACTGACCGCCGCCATCTGGGACCGAGCACCCCAAAGGCAGCTTCAAGGAGTTCCCTGGCATGGCACTTCTTCAAACAATGTGCTGACGACAAGACCCGAGTGGTTTGCACGCTGTGCCATCAGAGCCTGAAGCGAGGCATTAACGTTCTGAACCTGAGCACAACCTGCATGACCAGGCACCTGCATGCAAAGCATGAACTGCAGTGGAGTAAACACCTTAAAACCAAGGAAGTCACTCAGGCTCCCCCTGCTACCTCTTCTGCTGCTGCCGCCTCGGCCTATTCTGCTGCTGCCGCCTCGGCCTCTTCCTCCGCCTCTGGAGGAACGTTGGCACCTGCCGCCCAGCAAACAGGGGATGTACCACCAACACCACCACCACCACCTCCGTCACCAAGCGTCTCAACCATGTCACACGCCAGCGTTCAGCTCTCCATCTCACAAACATTTGATAGAAAGCGTAAATTCCCACCTAGCCACCCTCGATCCCTGGCCCTGAATGCCAGCATTTCTAAACTACTGGCCTATGAAATGCTGTCATTTAGGCTGGTGGACACAGACAGCTTCAAACAGCTCATGTCGCTTGCTGTCCCACAGTATGTTGTTCCCAGCCGGCACTACTTCTCCAAGAGAGCCGTGCCTTCCCTGCACAACCAAGTATCCGATAAAATCAAGTGTGCACTGCGCAACGCCATCTGTGGCAAGGTCCACCTAACCACAGATACGTGGACCAGTAAGCACGGCCAGGGACGCTATATCTCCCTAACTGCACACTGGGTAAATGTAGTGGCAGCTGGGCCCCAGGCGGAGAGCTGTTTGGCGCACGTCCTTCCGCCGCCAAGGATCGCAGGGCAACATTCTTTGCCTCCTGTTGCCACCTCCTCCTTCTCGGCTTCCTCCTCCTCTTCTTCCACCTGCTCATCCAGTCAGCCACACACCTTCACCACCAACTTCAGCACAGCCCGGGGTAAACGTCAGCAGGCCATTCTGAAACTCATATGTTTGGGGGACAGGCCCCACACCGCACAGGAGTTGTGGCGGGGTATAGAACAACAGACCGACGAGTGGTTGCTGCCGGTGAGCCTCAAGCCCGGCCTGGTGGTGTGTGATAATGGGCGAAATCTCGTTGCAGCTCTGGGACTAGCCAATTTGACGCACATCCCTTGCTTGGCGCATGTGCTGAATTTGGTGGTGCAGAAGTTCATTCACAACTACCCCGACATGTCAGAGCTGCTGCATAAAGTGCGGGCCGTCTGTTCGCGCTTCCGGCGTTCACATCCTGCTGCTGCTCGCCTGTCTGCGCTACAGCGTAACTTCGGCCTTCCCGCTCACCGCCTCATATGCGACGTGCCCACCAGGTGGAACTCCACCTTGCACATGCTGGACAGACTGTGCGAGCAGCAGCAGGCCATAGTGGAGTTTCAGCTGCAGCACGCACGGGTCAGTCGCACTACAGAACAGCACCACTTCACCACCAATGACTGGGCCTCCATGCGAGACCTGTGTGCCCTGTTGCGCTGTTTCGAGTACTCCACCAACATGGCCAGTGGCGATGACACCGTTATCAGCGTTACAATACCACTTCTATGTCTCCTTGAGAAAACACTTAGGGCGATGATGGAAGAGGAGGTGGCCCAGGAGGAGGAGGAGGAGGAGGAGGAGGAAGAGGGGTCATTTTTAGCACTTTCAGGCCAGTCTCTTCGAAGTGACTCAGAGGGAGGTTTTTGGCAACAGCAGAGGCCAGGTACAAATGTGGCCAGCCAGGGCCCACTACTGGAGGACGAGGAGGACGAGGATGAGGAGGAGGTGGAGGAGGATGAGGATGAAGCATGGTCACAGCGGGGTGGCACCCAACGCAGCTCGGGTCCATCACTGGTGCGTGGCTGGGGGGAAAGGCAGGACGATGACGATACGCCTCCCACAGAGGACAGCTTGTCCTTATCCCTGGGCAGCCTGGCACACATGAGCGACTACATGCTGCAGTGCCTGCGCAACGACAGCAGAGTTGCCCACATTTTAACCTGTGCGGACTACTGGGTTGCCACCCTGCTGGATCCACGCTACAAAGACAATGTGCCCACCTTACTTCCTGCACTGGAGCGTGATAGGAAGATGCGCGAGTACAAGCGCACGTTGGTAGACGCGCTACTGAGAGCATTCCCAAATGTCACAGGGGAACAAGTGGAAGCCCAAGGCCAAGGCAGAGGAGGAGCAAGAGGTCGCCAAGGCAGCTGTGTCACGGCCAGCTCCTCTGAGGGCAGGGTTAGCATGGCAGAGATGTGGAAAACTTTTGTCAACACGCCACAGCTAACTGCACCACCACCTGATACGCAACGTGTTAGCAGGAGGCAACATTTCACTAACATGGTGGAACAGTACGTGTGCACACCCCTCCACGTACTGACTGATGGTTCGGCCCCATTCAACTTCTGGGTCTCTAAATTGTCCACGTGGCCAGAGCTAGCCTTTTATGCCTTGGAGGTGCTGGCCTGCCCGGCAGCCAGCGTTTTGTCTGAACGTGTATTCAGCACGGCAGGGGGCGTCATTACAGACAAACGCAGCCGCCTGTCTACAGCCAATGTGGACAAGCTGACGTTCATAAAAATGAACCAGGCATGGATCCCACAGGACCTGTCCGTCCCTTGTCCAGATTAGACATTAACTACCTCCCCATAACCATATATTATTGGACTCCAGGGCACTTCCTCATTCAATCCTATTTTTATTTTCATTTTACCATTATATTGCGATGCTACCCAAAGTTGAATGAACCTCTCCTCTGCCTGTGTGCTAGGCCTAAATATATGCCAATGGACTGTTGCAGTGGTGGCTGACATGAAGCCTGATTCTCTGCTATGACATGCAGACTAATTCTCTGCTGACATGAAGCCAGATTGTCTGTTACGGGACCTCCCTCCTCTGCCTGGGTGCTGGGCCTAAATTTATGACAATGGACTGTTGCAGTGGTGGCTGACGTGAAGCCTGATTCTCTGCTATGACATGCAGACTGATTCTCTGCTGACATGAAGCCAGATTGTCTGTTACGGGACCTCTCTCCTCTGCCTGTGTGCTAGGCCTAAATATATGCCAATGGACTGTTGCAGTGGTGGCTGACGTGAAGCCTCATTCTCTGCTATGACATGCAGACTAATTCTCTGCTGACATGAAGACAGATTCTCTGTTACGGGACCTCTCTCCTCTGCCTGTGTGTGTGCTGGGCCTAAATATATGCCAATGGACTGTTGCAGTGGTGGCTGACGTGAAGCCTCATTCTCTGCTATGACATGCAGACTAATTCTCTGCTGACATGAAGACAGATTCTCTGTTAAGGGACCTCTCTCCTCTGCCTGTGTGTGTGCTGGGCCTAAATATATGCCAATGGACTGTTGCAGTGGTGGCTGACGTGAAGCCTCATTCTCTGCTATGACATGCAGACTAATTCTCTGCTGACATGAAGACAGATTCTCTGTTACGGGACCTCCCTCCTCTGCCTGGGTGCTGGGCCTAAATATATGCCAATGGACTGTTGCAGTGGTGGCTGACGTGAAGCCTCATTCTCTGCTATGACATGCAGACTAATTCTCTGCTGACATGAAGACAGATTCTCTGTTACGGGACCTCCCTCCTCTGCCTGGGTGCTGGGCCTAAATATATGCCAATGGACTGTTGCAGTGGTGGCTGACGTGAAGCCTCATTCTCTGCTATGACATGCAGACTGATTCTCTGCTGACATGAAGCCAGATCGTCTGTTACGGGACCTCTCTGCTCTGCCTGTGTGCTAGGCCTAAATATATGCCAATGGACTGTTGCAGTGGTGGGTGACGTGAAGCCTCATTCTCTGCTATGACATGCAGACTGATTCTCTGCTGTCATGAAGCCAGATTGTCTGTTACGGGACCTCTCTGCTCTGCCTGTGTGCTGGGCCTAAATATATGCCAATGGACTGTTGCAGTGGTGGCTGACGTGAAGCCTCATTCTCTGCTATGACATGCAGACTAATTCTCTGCTGACATGAAGACAGATTCTCTGTTACGGGACCTCCCTCCTCTGCCTGGGTGCTGGGCCTAAATATATGCCAATGGACTGTTGCAGTGGTGGGTGACGTGAAGCCTCATTCTCTGCTATGACATGCAGACTAATTCTCTGCTGACATGAAGCCAGATTGTCTGTTACGGGACCTCTCTCCTCTGCCTGTGTGTGTGCTGGGCCTAAATATATGCCAATGGACTGTTGCAGTGGTGGCTGACGTGAAGCCTCATTCTCTGCTATGACATGCAGACTAATTCTCTGCTGACATGAAGACAGATTCTCTGTTACGGGACCTCCCTCCTCTGCCTGGGTGCTGGGCCTAAATATATGCCAATGGACTGTTGCAGTGGTGGGTGACGTGAAGCCTGATTCTCTGCTATGACATGCAGACTAATTCTCTGCTGACATGAAGACAGATTCTCTGTTACGGGACCTCTCTCCTCTGCCTGTGTGTGTGCTGGGCCTAAATATATGCCAATGGACTGTTGCAGTGGTGGCTGACGTGAAGCCTCATTCTCTGCTATGACATGCAGACTAATTCTCTGCTGACATGAAGACAGATTCTCTGTTACGGGACCTCCCTCCTCTGCCTGGGTGCTGGGCCTAAATATATGCCAATGGACTGTTGCAGTGGTGGCTGACGTGAAGCCTCATTCTCTGCTATGACATGCAGACTGATTCTCTGCTGACATGAAGCCAGATCGTCTGTTACGGGACCTCTCTGCTCTGCCTGTGTGCTAGGCCTAAATATATGCCAATGGACTGTTGCAGTGGTGGGTGACGTGAAGCCTCATTCTCTGCTATGACATGCAGACTGATTCTCTGCTGTCATGAAGCCAGATTGTCTGTTACGGGACCTCTCTGCTCTGCCTGTGTGCTAGGCCTAAATATATGCCAATGGACTGTTGCAGTGGTGGGTGACGTGAAGCCTCATTCTCTGCTATGACATGCAGACTGATTCTCTGCTGTCATGAAGCCAGATTGTCTGTTACGGGACCTCTCTGCTCTGCCTCTGTGCTAGGCCTAAATATATGCCAATGGACTGTTGCAGTGGTGGGTGACGTGAAGCCTCATTCTCTGCTATGACATGCAGACTGATTCTCTGCTGACATGAAGCCAGATTGTCTGTTACGGGACCTCTCTCCTCTGCCTGTGTGCTAGGCCTAAATATATGCCAATGGACTGTTGCAGTGGTGGCTGACGTGAAGCCTCATTCTCTGCTATGACATGCAGACTAATTCTCTGCTGACATGAAGCCAGATTGTCTGTTACGGGACCTCTCTCCTCTGCCTGGGTGCTGGGCCTAAATTTATGACAATGGACTGTTGCAGTGGTGGCTGACGTGAAGCCTGATTCTCTGCTATGACATGCAGACTGATTCTCTGCTGACATGAAGCCAGATCCTCTGTTACGGGACCTCTCTCCTCTGCCTGTGTGTGTGCTGGGCCTAAATATATGCCAATGGACTGTTGCAGTGGTGGCTGACGTGAAGCCTCATTCTCTGCTATGACATGCAGACTGATTCTCTGCTGACATGAAGCCAGATTCTCTGTTACGGGACCTCTCTCCTCTGCCTGTGTGTGTGCTGGGCCTAAATATATGCCAATGGACTGTTGCAGTGGTGGCTGACGTGAAGCCTCATTCTCTGCTATGACATGCAGACTAATTCTCTGCTGACATGAAGACAGATTCTCTGTTACGGGACCTCCCTCCTCTGCCTGGGTGCTGGGCCTAAATATATGCCAATGGACTGTTGCAGTGGTGGCTGACGTGAAGCCTCATTCTCTGCTATGACATGCAGACTAATTCTCTGCTGACATGAAGACAGATTCTCTGTTACGGGACCTCTCTCCTCTGCCTGGGTGCCGGGGCCTAAATATCTGAGAATGGACTGTTCCAGTGGTGGGTGACGGGAAGCCAGATTCTCTGCTATGGAACCTCTCTCCAATTGATTTTGGTTAATTTTTATTTATTTAATTTTTAATTTAATTCATTTCCCTATCCACATTTGTTTGCAGGGGATTTACCTACATGTTGCTGCCTTTTGCAGCCCTCTAGCTCTTTCCTGGGCTGTTTTACAGCCTTTTTAGTGCCGAAAAGTTTGGGTCCCCATTGACTTCAATGGGGTTCGGGACGAAGTTCGGATCGGGTTCGGATCCCGAACCCGAACATTTCCGGGATGTTCGGCCGAACTTCTCGAACCCGAACATCCAGGTGTTCGCTCAACTCTATTAGGGATCCAATCTCTGCTATAATTGATTAGACCTAGAAGGGCTCTCAACTGTCGGGCATTACGAGGTCGAGTAAAGTCTCTGAGAGTCTGTATCCGTTGCATTGTCAAATGTCGGGTTCCTTTTCAGATACAGTGGCCTAGAAAAGTAAACTGCAATTTCTCCTGGCTAGCTCGCCAACTGATATCGCCGTGTGCTCCTTTGTCTTGTTCTCACAACCGAAAACGACCGCCAGAAGTACAATCGGGAAATCCTTGGTGTAGTGTGCGTCGATGTGTGCGCAATTCCTCCAAAATAACATCACAGAGACGTTCTCAAGTAGGTTCTAATAATATGCCTCCTTCCAACGGCTAGGCGTGGTTTATTTATACCAGAAGATGGGAGGCGGTCTTAGAATCATGACCAATAGGGAGACAGGTTATGGTATGAAGTGATTGGCTGGCGAAGATGTGAATGATCGCGCAAACTTATGTTCTATTTCTGCGCTTATCCTCGTGGATGAAAAAACCTTTGTTCGACGGTCCCCATCCCTCCCACCTCAGCCGGCGCCATGACACTGGTATCCTGCAATAATACCAGGCCGGGCACAAATAAGCTACATGTCGGGACGACCAGACCATCGTGCGAAAGTCTTTGCGCAGATGCGAACGAATCTGCGCATCTCCATAGGATAGATGGCGACCATACGGCGAACAATAATTTTTCCACAACAGTTGAAAAGCGTGTTCCAGCTTTAACTTTCTGCCTTTTGGAGATCATTTCATCTTCAACTTGTTTAAAGCCTCATTCACACGTCAGTCAGTGATTTCCATCGGTGATTGTGAGCCAAAACCAGGAGTGGAGCCTTCACATACATAAGGTATACGGGAAAGATCTGCCCCTGTTCTGTGTTTAGAGCCGCACCTGGTTTTGGCTCAAAATCACTGACCAAACACTGACGTGTCAATGAGACATTACAGCAGTTTTGACTAGGGGTGCCCAGGGACGGTGCAAAACCTGTCACTGGCAATTCTATTCTACCAGGAGCCCCCTTCCCTGCTGGACCAGAAGTGTGCCATCATGCCATCTACATGCACGTCACCACTGCTGGTCAATCAATAGGGACAGCCGGGGCTGTGGTCGCACGCCGCTCCTGCACGTCACTGCTGAGGCCACTGATTGTATGTAGATGGCATGGTATCACGGAGGGGGGGATTTCTTTTTTTTCCAGCTCCTGCACCCTGTCCGCCCATATACAAAAAGGGGTTTTGGTCTCGGAGAATCCCTTTAAGGGGAACAAAGCACAACCTAAAAGGGCCCATTAAAAAACAAAACAAAAAAAAAAAAACTCATGTTGCTCAGCTTTTATTATCTACATTTCTTTGGGGAAGCTGTGATTGGTTGCTATGGCCAAATAAGCTTGATTTTCAAGGTTTTAATACATGAGTCTCAAAACGCACAAAAAAGCTGCATCCTAAGATCCAAAAAATACAATAAAAAAAGGGAAACAAAAAAGTAACCCAAGTGCTGCTTAAAGCCATCTATGAATCATCGCGAATCATTTGACAGGCCCTTCCCGCACCTCGTCCACCCCCTCAATCTCTTGTGGGTGGTTTAGCCGTTTAACCCGACGCCCTGCAATTTCCTTCCGGGAGTGTGTGGCCGCTGATGAGTGGGCGTGGTCTCGTAAGGCTGCGCTGAGCTCCCTGTGTCGTCACGTGACGGTGTCAGTGGCCGCTCCAGCTGTAGGGGAGCAGAGGGAGCCGCTCTTCGCTGTGAGTACACGTTACTGATGGGGAGCGGGGCAGGGTGCGCGGTGTGTGGCGGGCAATGGCTAGGAGGGGACGTCCCCATTTCTTGTGCTCAGTGATGAGACCTGGGAGTTATTTCTGTGTGGAGATGGTAAACCGCACGCTGTACTGCTGTTTGTAGTCTTCCCTTAGTTCATGCTTTCTCACAGCTGAGTGTTTGCTACAGTTGCAGCCAGTTCTGTGTGAGACTGTCAGCAGCTGGAAGCTCTCCCCTCTCCTGATAGTTTGCTGCATCAGATAAAGCTCTGTTCACATTCCCTGACGGCACTAATCGCGCTGGGTGAGCTTCAATGTGTCCATTGACCGGCTGTATGTGAAAGCAGACCCTAGAGGGAGAGAATGATCTCATCAGTGGGAACGATCCCACTAGAAATGTGCCACTAAACTGGCCAACCAGGGGGTCAGGGTTATCCAGCTTTAGAAAACTACGTCTGCTTTCTTTAACGAACAGCACCACCCCTGTCCACAGGTTGTGAGCAGTATTGCAGCTCTGTCCCATTGACTCCAGTGGAGCTGAACTGCAATCTAAGGGCTCATGCACACAATTGTATGTATTTTGCGGTCTACAAAACACGGATCCACAAAAAAACAAACAGATGACGTCCCTGTTACATCCGTTTTTTGCAGATCCATTGTGATAATTCCGGACCTTGTCCGCAAAATGGACAAGAATAGCACATGTTCTATTTTTATTTTTGCGGAACGGACTTGTGGACATACGGAATGCACACGGACTCATTTCTGTTTGTTTTTTTTGCAGCCCCGCTGAAATGAATGGTTCTGCAAATGGGCCGCAAAAAAAACCAGAGTGGACACAGATAAAAAATATGTTTGTGTGCACGAGCCCTAAGACAGGGCTGGCGCTGTTTTTGGAAAAATGCAGCCATGTTTCTTGGACAAACCCTTTAAACGGACTCCCTGGTCCTTCAGAACAATGGGAAATGATTTGCCAAACTCAGCCGATCATACCGTACACATGGAATTTTGACAACATTTTCAACCTGGTTGATCGGTTTTTGGCAAAGAGAAGTCTGCTGTCAGCCATTGTGAACGCTTGTCGGCTGACACGGCTAGCTCGGTTCTATTGTGTATGCCCCTTTGGCATACATTGGGCATGTATCTGTTCATATATATCAGGGGTGGCCAACCTGTGGCTCTTGAGCCGCATGCGGCTGTTTGCTTCTTCAAGTGCGGCTCTAGCTGTCCAACTCACTCTCCACCCCATGCTCAGATCTCTTTTCCTGATCGGTCACTGTTGCTACTTTGCAGCTCCAGCTCACTCTCCACTACGTCCTGATGCACACAGTGTGAGAATGTAGTCTGTGGAAATATATTTTGACCTGACATTGTGCGCATCAGGTCACAGTGGAGAGCATGTCAGACCTGCAGAGTAGCAGGTGCTGGAGCAGGAGTCCAGTGCCTGATCAGGAGAGGGAAGAGATTTTTTTATTTTATTATAGAACTGAGCATGGGGGTCTGATCTGAGCATGGGGGTCTGATCTGAGCATGGGGGTCTGATCTGAGCATGGGGGTCTGATCTGAGCATGGGGGTCTGATCTGAGCATGGGGGGTCCTGATCTGAGCATGGGGGGTCCTGATCTGAGCATGGGGGGTCATTATCTGAGCATGGGGGTTACTGATCTGAGCATGGGGGGTCCTGATCTGAGCATGGGGGGTCCTGATCTGAGCATGGGGGGTCCTGATCTGAGCATGGGGGGTCCTGATCTGAGCATGGGTTGGTCAGGTCTGAGCGTGGGGGGTCAGATCTGTGAAGGGGGGAGATCTGAGCACTGAGGGTCTGACACTGGGAGTCTGATTTGTGTTGTCTGATCAGAGCATTGGGAGTCTTATTTTGGAGGTCTGATTTGGAAGTCTTATCTTAGGTCTGATGAAAAATATATTTTGTCATTTTTTTCTCTGCTAATGAAAAATAAGAAAAAAAAATATTTTTATCAGACCTCAGATCAAATGAAAAATCTTTTTTCTCTTATTTTTCTTTGTTAAACCTAGGTGCATCATGTAGGGCAAAAAATAAGGTGACTCATGTATAGATGTATAACTTGTGGCTCCCGGAAGTCATACGTTGTTGTTTTTTTGGCTCTTAGCGTCTGTAAGGTTGGCCACCCCTGATATATATTGTATTGCGATACTCGATACCATTCGATACCACGTGAAAAAAATAAAAACACCCAAAAAAAAGCAGAGTGTTCCATGCTCTGTGATACTAGACTGCGCAGTAGCGCATCCCAGTATCGAAAAATGTGAAATCGAGGTCGACACCGGACAAAAGTATTGAAAATTCGATACCCGAAACAACCCTATTAAAGGGGTTATCAAAATTGAAACTTCTTTTAACAGACCCCATCGAAGTGGCGGACCCGTGGTGGGGTTCATACTAGGTCCCAGTCTTTGGGAATAAACGTCCTGTTGGGGGAGGGGGGGGGGGACGTGACCACTGCAGCCATTCACTGGCCACAGCATGGGTCATATGTGTCATCCATGTGGTACATCCTAGGGTTGGAGGAGGGGAGGGGCTGTGGTCACTGCGCCACCAATGAAGATAACTAAGCCATTAATGCAAATACAGGAGGTGGGTGCCAGCGGCAGAATCGCATAGCCGGCACCCGGCCTCTATGACAGGGAGCTGCGATCAGCGGCAATTAACCCCTCAGGTGCGGCTGAGACAACGGTCGGCCGCATTGTGGCCAATTGTTTTTCTATTTGATTGTTTGTACCAGTGATCCCACCAGCAAGATGCCAGACTAATGTGGCCAGTCAGGGGTTAAAACCTTATTCCATGGTCCTTGAGCTCAGTGGCGAATAATCGGCCAAACTTGACCGATTATTTTTGGTCGTTAACGGCCAGAAATTTCCAACATGGCAGAGTACATTTTTTGGCAGACAAGAGTCTGCTGTCGGCCATCACAGACCATCATTTGTGCTAGTTGACCAAAATTGTCCATTCCGGACACGCTTTATCCTCTGTGCCAGTAACAGACACTTTCCCTGACTCTTCTTACGGTTGGCTCACTTTGAGACAGATGTTTACGCGGAGTGCTGTCCACATTTTTTGCAGCCCCAATGAAGTGAATGGGTCCACACCTGAGCCGCAAAAACGGATGCTGACCCGAAAAACGGTTGTGTGCATGAGGCCTTATACTATAAAACAGTGATAAGCATGGGGTTCTGTTGGTGATAAATCATCAGTTCTCACCTCTCCTGTCCCCTGTAAGAGGCATCGTCATGCTGCTCCAAGGCCTTTAGCTACAATGCCTGAAACTGTGCTGCACCTGCTCAGTAGTAAGTCCGCATCTTTTGCGGCCCCATTGAAGTGAATGGGTCCGCTTCTGAGCCGCCAAAACGGCGGCTCGGATGCGGACCAAAACGGCCGTGTGCATGAGGCCTTAAAAGGCCAGCAAACTATACAAAAAGCCATGTTGCTTCATTCATTCGTTCAGTTTATTAGTCTATTATGTTGAGACCAAAAGCCATGACGAGCAAACAACATAAGGCGAGGACGCCAGGAGGATCCCAGCTTAATGGATGTTGACATGAGAAAATGTGCGGAGCGCTGCACTTCTGCGTCCTCTCATAAAGCTGTCCTGTATGCCTCTGTTTTCTCAGAATTATCAGGATATTTTAAGAATGCCAATCCCAGAAAATATTATCAGTGTCACTCCCCTGGTCATAAACCTTGCAGGGAATACAATTTTCTCACCGTTGCCCTACACGTCAGGCGAACGTAGGCTTCCGTATGTTGGACCAGGCTGTCGCTGACGGACACAGGGTTTTGTGCCATAATATAAGTTATTTGCATGCGTACCTTCAGGTGGTGGCAGTAGCAGTGGGTGTGTATAAAAGCTACGCATGAACTAATCTCCTGCCCTGTTAGGCCCTATTCAGGCGTCAGTGATTCCATACTTGCCATTGTTTAGGTTGGTAAAATCGGGGTATCCCAAACCCTGCCCCGGGGAACGCCCCAGATCTGCCAGAAATGTTATTGCAAGCCCTGCCCATTTTGGCCCCGGACTGCCAAAATTTGCCGCAACCGTCTCTGAAAATCGGGGAGAGTCCTTGCAACATGTTCTCTACGGACAGCACACATGCTCATTTTATTTAGCGTTTTTAATGGGTGTAGTCACACATCCGTAATTTTTCAGTATGAAAACCAAGTGGGTGTGCTCCATTTCGGTCCGTGTTGTGGACGCAACACCCCCATTAAAGTCAACGGGTCTGTGTTTCACAGACCATTGGTAGGAGATGGTCTGAAAATTCTTTTTCGGCTGGACAGTCTCCTTGGAATACGGATGACACACTGATCCTTCATGGGCATCTTCACAATTGAACCACTGACCATCTTGTCACGGGTATCATCACAGGCGTGTGAATAAGGCCTTAGGCAATATGCAATGTAGTTGTGAAATGGCTCCAGCCATGTTCAGTTTGTTACACAATTGATGGCCTTCATAATTCTTTCTGTCGCTGAGACACCCCCTCCTAGCGGAGCTGTGTCCAGCGGGAGGACCGCCATAGACCACTGCTCCTGGAGACACGGGCCACTAGGCGGCTCTGAGGTAGCTTGATGGAAACTTTAGTCTCATGAGGTAAATCAGCAGGACAGCCTTCAGAAATTTCACAGCCCCATATGGTGGGCCGGGGCTAAGCAGAGAAGAGGTTATCAGTATCCTTTAACCAGAGATCCCCTTTGTCTCTCAGCTTCTGTACTATTACATGTGTTTGGTTTGAAGATGACAACGTCCAAATGCTGGAAGAGCTAAAAAAAGAAATGGCTCAGAATTGGCATGAAAGCAATAATACGGAGGCGAAAACGTATGGGGGGGGGGGGGGGGGCGCAATAGAGACCTAGGGGGAGAGTTATCAAACTGGTGTAAAGTACAACTGGCTTAGTTGCCCATAGCAACCAATCAGACTCCCTTTCATTTTGGACAGCTACTTTGGAAACTGAAAGGTGGAATCTGTGCTGTGCAGAGTCTTCTATAACTAAAGAAATAGCATGCACACGAGAGAACATGTTGTAAGACGGGGATCAGCAACTGTGAGCACTCCAGCTGTTGTGACACTACAACTCCCAGCATACACACTTAGCCGTTCCTGTAACTCTCATAGAAGTGAAAAGAGGATTCTGGGAGTTGTAGTTTCAGAACAGCTGGGGTGTCAGAGGTTGCTGATCCTTTCTTTAACGGGAAGATCGTGGTATATGACTAATAAGCAGGGGTGGACTGGCCATAGACCCCACCGGGAAGAGTCCCAGTCGGCCAATGCATAGGGACTGACTGCCAGCCCTCATTATGGTTGTAAACGGATACTATTGGGGAGGGGAGGGGAGAGATGAGCGCTCATCTCCATATTCAAAGGTATTTCTGTCCTCAGGACAGCGATGCAGATGAATGGTCCGGAGGAGCAGGGGAGAGGCGTCTCCCTTGCCTGTTCCTCTGGTAGGCTGCATGCCTAGTGCCTGTTGCCTATCGGAGGCCGTTGCAGGCGGCGCAATGACGTCATCGCGCCTCCTGAGTCGTACAGGGCGGGACACAGGCCGGAAGAGGCCTGCATCGCGGTGTCATGTATAAGTGTTTATTGTTTTAATTATTTTTAGTACTGTATGGCAAGAAAGGGGGTGGGGCCCTATATACTGGCACATTATGGGGGGCACTATAGAGAAAGGGGGGGGGGGAAAGAGCACTATGGGGGCATTTAATACTGGCACCCATTTTGGTGCCACTATGGGGAAGGGGGGAGAGAAGCATTATGGGGGCATCTATGTGGGGCAGTCTATTGGGGCATTTTATACTGCCACATTATGAAGGGGACGGGGGAGGAGCACTATGGGGCCACTATATAGGAGTATTTTATACTGGCACAAATTATAGAGGCACTATGGGCACCTTAGCTCAACAGTGGGCACTAACTGTTTTTTGTAGTGGCACACAGTACGGGTCATTGGATCACATGAGGGCATTCTAGGGACATTGACTGGGGGCACTAAGAGGAGTTTTTATTTTATTTTTTACTGCGACACAACAGAGCTTTTTTTTTGTACTGGCGCACATTATAAGGGGGCTTTATTACAACTGGGGGACTATGGGAGCATTATTACTTGTGGGACACAATTACTGTTTGGGGCACTGTAGAAGCACTATTACTACTAAGTGCACCCTGGCACAGAATCATTACTATTGTTGGGATTTTGGGGAGCACTATTAGTGTGGGGGCGCCCTGGCACAGTATCAGCTTAGCACAGTTATTTTTGGGGGACATTATGGTTACACTATTAGTGTCAGGAGCACTATTTGCTGACTGCAGTTATTTTTTAGGGCATTGTTTCAATAATTTTTGAAGGGGGCGCTATCTGTGTGTAACTAGTATTTTCAGGGGGTTTATCTGTTTCTACAGTATAGTTTTGGGGGGCACAGCGTCTCAGTATTGGGGATGCATAATGGGATGTTGAGAAGGTGGGAGGAAAAGTAGGAAACTAAGATGGCTGTCAAACACTGCAGAGATGAGAGATGGCTGAAAGAAATCATCATGGTGGTCTGGTCTGAATCGAGAAGATGAAGAAAGAGAACATCTACATTGAAGGAGACCTCCCTGGATGTAAGAGGTATGGGTGCGATTTGAGGGTGGGCGAGGACACAGGCCCCATAATCTACTATTTCCCGGGAAGTGCCTCTCCCGAGACCAGGCTCTGGATCCGCCACTGACCGTTACTCTAGTCTTATTTAATGCTACTTAGCGGTATATACCTGGTTAGCAGCTGCAGGTGCCCTCCTGAATTCAACTGTATCGCCATCCTTAAGACTGTAATATAGTTGAATAGGGCAGTGGGATCCCTGTCCCACTGTTTCCCCTTATAGACCTCAGGTCACTAGGCCTGAAGCCTATGAGGCAGTGCATGAACGGTGAAGGCATCTCAGGGTGCTAGGAGACATTACGATTACTGGGGGGCTTTAATTCTACTGGAGCAGCTCTGGCGGAGTATATAACTGTTGGGGTCATAATTACTACTGTGCTGCACTATGGTTTTTGTGACCCTGTTGGTCCTGCACACTTGTGTTGGTCCCACTTTCTGTCAGGTTGGACCCTCCTAAAAATGGGATGCTTAGGGGGCATTCACACGACATTTCCTTTTTGCATTTCGAAAAAATCGCTGATGCACAAAACAGATACAGGCTGCGTGTGTTCCGCTTTTTGCGGATTAGCACATTCTGCCCTTTCTTAGAAATGCCTATTCTTGTCCGCTATTCTTGTTGTGTGTTTTGTTTTTTGCAGGGCTGCAGTATGGACATACAGATGCAGACAATACACTGTGTACTGTGCACATCTTATGTGGCCTCATTGAAATGAATGTGGACAAGATGCAGAGCAAAGATATGGCTGTGTGAATAACCCCTTATAGTTTTTCTTTCCAAGGCCACTTTAAAGGGGTATTCTGGTTGGTACAAGTTATGTCCCATCCACAGTATCAGGCAGTGATGGCTAACCTCCGGCACTCCAGCTGTGGTGAAACTACGACTCCCAGCATGCTCCATTCATTTCTATAAAGCACGGGAAGTGTACATCTTGGAAGTCGCAGTTTTACCACAGCTGGAGTGACGGAGGTTAGCCATCACAGGCTTAAGGGATAACATATCAGTGGGGGTCCTACCTCTGGGACCCCCCCCTGATCACGAGAACATGGGCCCCATGCCTCCTGCAGCTCCTCTGCAATGATTGGCGCTCCATTCATTTCTATAGGAGTTCCGGAGATGGCTGCACACGTCCATCCGGCCGCTCAATTAATTTCGGATGCTCCAAGGAGTATGGATGTCCCATTCTTGTGATAGGTGGGGGTCCCTGCAATAGTATTCTACTGATGTAATAGCTACCCCGTATTCTGCACATAGTAAATAACTTCACACAACCGGAATACCCCTTTAAGAGTCACTCACTGTACACCCTTCATCTTATCAGAGGTGGTTATGTAAGCGCTATACATAATCATAAGAACACTTGGTATTTGCTATATGGCTCCCACCATATAGTTTTATATCTAATCTGACAGCAAGCAGAGATTTTGAATATGGTGAACACAATTGCAGAACTTTTCACTATTTTATGACTGATGCACATAAAACCACAAGTCAGTTTCATGTGGAAAATGTATAGACGTTAAAGAGTGACTTCATACAAACGCCAACACTTGAGAAATTGAGCTATGTAACACACGCACACTTTAACATACTTGAAGAGTACCATAATACCTTTACATTGAGCCCTGCTGTTCTCTTCTAGGCCAGTCCTGGATGACATGACATTAGAGCGGCTCTGTCTTGTGTGTGCGTGCCATCAATCCTCTGCTGGCATTGGGGCTGGTACTGGGCATTAGTGGGTTTCCAGCTGTCAGATGCCTATTGGTTAGATTGCATGCAAATTCTCTGTTCTGTGATTCCAAGAAGTTCTGCAGTGATAGATTTCTTTGTTAGGCCTCATGCACACAACCATATTTTTGTCCACATCTGATCCCCATTTTTTGTGCATCAGATGTGGACCCAATTATTTCAGTGGGGCCACCATAGATACGAGCAGCACACCCTGTACTGTCTGCATCTGCATCTCCATTCTGTGAGCCTGCAAAAAAGTTAGAACACGTTCTATTCTTGTCCATTTTGTGCAAAATGATAGGACATGTCTATAGGGGCTAATAAAAAATGGCAGCATGCACAATGCCGGGTCTTGCAAAACAGATCAAGTCGTGTGCTTGAGGCCGTTATCGTGTAACACCAACATGAGTAACCTACTTGTACATACTACTATGGTAGGTAGCATATTGTATGAAATCACTGTGTGTGCTATATGGAATAAAGCTTGAAGGGGCACTGTGTGTTCAAAACACTTTTGATATATCATAGAGACATGTCTAAAAATTTTATCGGTGGGGGTCTGAGTGCAGAAACCCCCACCGATCACTAGAACGAGGAGATAGTAGTGCTTGCGTTTCGCATTCTCTTTCCTCACTGCAGAAGAGGAAGTGAGACAGATTCCGTAGAAAGTAGCAGGGCTGTGGAGTCGGTAAGCCAAAGCTCCTGACGCCAACTTCTGCATTTTATTACACTTTGACTCCTGTTCCCTCATAAATGGCCAATAATTTAGTAATTTACTGTAGTATAATGGTAATATTGGGCTATTTCTTATCATGTAAGTAATCAAGCTACTTAGACCTGCAGACAGATGAAGCTACTTAGAACTGCTGACAGATGCCCTTTAAAGGAAATCTGTCACGTTGAATATGGTGTTTGAGCTGCAGGAGGAGCTGAGCAGATTGAGATGGACATTTTCTAAATTCCTGTAAGTAAATATGCAATGCACTATGCATGTAATAACTGAAAACTCAGTTCTTCACTTAATTGTAAAATCTGGGAATTTGTCCTCAGAAAAAGTTTAGAAATGCTCTATATGTACATGTCCTGGAAATGCAGAGAATCATGTGCAAGTCTAAATGGGAATAAAATAAACTTTCCATTCCATCCACCATGACGGCCACAAGTGAGAGATGACCCTTGACCTCTGTAGGGGCGTGAATACACAGAGAGCGAGTTGAAAACGCCCCCTCCTCCCTCAGTGCTTTTCTGTCCCTACAGGATCATCATACAGAGAGGCCTCCCGGTTGGGAGGTGAAGAGTTTGTTTCTTTACTTTACATTTTTTTACCTTCATCCCCCTCTGCCTTCCCGCGGCAGGGGCTAAGGCTAGGCAGCGGAGGCAACGAGGATGCTTGCTCTGCCCTCTGCTGGAGCCTGCGTTCCTTTCACCAACTGTTATGGTCTTCCTTCCACTCTGAGGGAAGAAGAGCATCTTCAGGGCACAAGCTAGATCTGAATTCCAGAAATTCAGATAATGACCAATGCCAGCGCATCAAGTTGGGGGGCAAAAATAGGAACTCATTACTTTCAGGGGGATTGGTCAGAGGTCATGAAGAACAAATCCTCAAACTACAGAGTACTGTATGCAGTTCTTATGGCCCTTACAAAAGCTCAGTGTCTTTTAAAAAAACATCCAATTTTTTTTTTCAGACAACATCACAAAGGTGGCATACTTAAACACCAGGGCAGCGCAAGATCCAACCCTCTGGGGGATGTATCAAAAATAATTTTCTTTTGGGCAGAGAGAAACGTTTCTTCTTTAATGTCTGTTCATTTAAAGGGATCAGAAAATCGAGTAGCGGACTTCTTAAGTCGACGAACATTAGACCAAGGAGAATGGACATTAAATCCGGTAATTTTTCAAGAGATTACCTCCAGGTGGGGTCTACTGCAGATGAACCTCTTTGCCTCCAGGGAAAATGCTCAGGTCCGTCGATTTTGTTTCCTAAATCTCAGGGAGGAGCCTTGGGCAGTGGATGCTCTTTCCATCGGATGGGCCCTGGACCTTGTCCATTGATTCCTCGGGTAATACAGAAAATCCAAGGGGAGCCAGCAACAGTAATCTTAATAGCCCCCTCACTGGCCAAAGAGAAGCTGGTTCTCTGCTCTGAAGCAGATGGCATTAGAAGAACCATGAATAATACTCTTTCAAAGGGAAATCCTCTCCCAGGGACCAATAATCCATCCAAACCCACAAATCTCCAAGCTATCTGTCTGGATTCTGAGGGCGAGTTCCTCAAAAGACAGTGTCTTTCGGACAAAGTATTTCTCACACTCAAAGCAAGTAGGAAGAAGGTATCGGCTATTTATCCTAAAATCTGGAAAAAGTTCTGCAGCTGGCTAGGAGAGGATCACCCAGACCCCTTTTCTCCAGCTATAAATAAGATGCTAGATTTTCTGCAGAATGGACTGGAGCTGGGGTTGAGGCCTAGCACCCTTAGGCCCCTTTCACACGGGCGAGTTTTCCGTGCGGGTGCGATCCGCACTAAATCCTGACCCATTCATTTCTATGGGGCTGTGCACATGAGCGATGTTTTTAACGCATCACTTGTGCGTTCAGTTGAAATCGCAGCATGCTCTATATTGTCCGATTTTGACGTGACGCAGGCCCCATAGAAGTGAATGGGGTGTGTGAAAATCGGATGGCATCCGCAAGCAAGTACGGATGCCGTGCGATTTGCACGCACGGTTGCTAGATGATCGGGATGGAGACCCGATCATTATTATTTTCCCCTATAACATGGTTATAAGGGGAAATAATAGCATTCTGAATACAGAATGCATAGTAAACCAGCGCTAGAGGGGTTAAAAAAAATAAAAAAAAATTTAACTCACCTTAGTCCACTTGCTCACGAAGCCCGGCATCTCCTTGTGTCTCCTCTGCGCTGAAGTTGAACAGGACCTGGGGTGAGCTGCTCCATTAAATATCGGTTAAGGACCTTCGATGATGTCACTCCGGTCATCACATGGTCTTTTACCATGGTGAATCACCATGGTAAAAGATCATGTGACGTACCATGTGATGACCGGAGTGACGTCATTGAAGGTCCTTAACCGATATTTAATGGAGCAGCTCACCCCAGGTCCTGTTCAACTTCAGCGCAGAGGATACAGAAGGAGATGCCGGGCTTCGCGAGCAAGTGGACTAAGGTGAGTTAAATTATTTTTTATTTTTTTTAACCCCTCTAGCGCTGGTTTACTATGCATTCTGTATTCAGAATGCTATTATTTTCCCTTATAACCATGTTATAAGGGAAAATAATACAATCTTCAGAACATCAATCACAAGCCCGAACTTCTATGAAGAAGTTCGGGTTTGGGTACCAAACATGCGCGATTTTTCTCACGCGAGTGCAACGCATGACAATGTTTTGCACTTGCGCAGAAAAAATCGTGCATTTTCCCGCAACGCACCCGGCTCTTATCCGGGCAAAAAAACTGACGCCCGTGTGAAAGAGGCCTTAGGGTCCATTCACACGTCCGTTGTTTCTTTCCTGATCTGTTCAGTTTTTTTCTGGACCCATTCATTTTTCTATTTATTTATTTATTTTTTTAGGACCCATTGAAAATGAATGCGTCCAGATCTGTTCAGCAAAAAAACGGAACAGATCAGGAAAGAAACAACAGACGTGTGAATGGACCCTTAAGGTTCAGATATCAGCCTTAAGTGCTTTTTATCATACAAGTATCACTGAGCAAAGATGGATAAAGAGATTTGTTAGAGCAGCCACAAGACTGACTGGCCCTGAGTTCTAGGATTCCTCAATGGGATCTTAACACGGTATTAAATGGTTTGACTAGAGCCCCTTTCTTTTCTTTTATCTGCGATATCCGTTAAACATCTGTCCTTCAAAACTGCTTTCCTGATTGCCATCACGTCTGCTAAACATCTAGGTGAAATTCAGGCACTCTCTGACAGAGAACCATATCTTAGGATATAGGAGGACCGTATAGTTTTGAGGTTAGAGCCAGGGTTTCTTCCTAAAGTCGTGTCAAATTTCCATTGAGACCAATATATTGATTTGCCATCTTTTTCAGCTCTCAAAAGGATGCCGCTGAAGATAGATGGCACCTTCTTGATGTTAGGAATACCATCATTCAGTATTTGAAAACATCTAGGGCTTTCAGGAAGGGTGATAATCTTTTGGTTCAGTTTGCAGGGTGAAATAAAGGGAAGACTTCTTTTAAGGCTTCTTTAGGCCACTGGATTAGGTCTACTATCAGTTGTTGCTACTCCCTTCAGAATTTGTCCTGTCCCCCGGCTATCAAAGCTCATTCTACCAGGGAAGTGGCCTCTTCTTGGGTGGAGAAAGCTGGGTTTTCTCTAGACTAGATTTGCAAGGCGGCTACTTGTACACTTTTGTTAAAGATTATTGCCTTAATCTATCTGCTTCTGCAGATATAGCATTTGGCCAAAAAGTACTGCAGGCGGTAACCCACTCTATGTAAATATCTGCTAGTTCTCACTTCTGGCCGTCATGGTGGATGGAATGGAAAGCCGTAATTAGACTTGCCGGTAATTACGTTTCCTTGAATCCACCATGACTGCCTATATATTCCCTTCCCCCCAAAAATGGGATATGTTGGCAAGGTCGATATTTCCTACCTATTGGGTATGACGTAATACTTGGGGGGGAGAAAAACAAACAAACGCTCAGTTGTTCCACCTGCCTTGGTAATTTACAAACACGGAGGGAGGTGGGGGCGTTTCAAACCCCTTCTCCTCCCCGTCATGGTGGATTCAAAGAAATTTGAATTACCGGTAAGTCTAATTACGGCTTTTAAAGTGCGGGTAATCGTCAGTTTAGTTGACAAGAAGAGGTTTCCCAAAACCACACAGAAATTTCGGGGAATACCATCAGTATCGATCATAAGTAAAGCCAATGATGGTGAAGGGGTCAGCTGGTAGCCTAGCAGATCAGAGGCAAGAGAGAAGGTCTCTCTCCATATGTGCATTAAAAGAGGGCATGACCAGAGGATGTGGTACAATGTGCTTTTTTGGCCGCAGCCCCTCCAACATAGGTTTGATGCTCCTGGGAAAATATATAGCTTAGGCGATCTGGTATCCCCAAATATTCCCCACTTAACGGAAATACTTCCTAAATTGAATTCCACCTATATATATGAGAGAACTTTAGCGAGAGCCGGTCATTCCTTCTCCAAGTTCTCAAAGGTATGGAGTTCCTAGAGTAAATCTAAATATGTAATGCAATCCTTAGTCTAAGCTTTATTGTGTACAGGAGAGAATCCTTGTATGAGGAATTGATGGCCCTACCTTTTTAGAGATGTACATCCCCTCCTCCCCCACCTGTTCTGTATGTAGGTTTGATGTTCATGCCTTTATACCATATCCTACGAACTAATGTCAGTACTGCCAATGTGGCTCTGTAAATGTACTGACGAGTTTGTAAAACCTATGTTGTATTTGATTCACTTTTAATCAAAATACAAATAAAAACTATTGACATTAAAGTGCTTACCATAAAGGGTTGTCTGGGAATAAAAAAAAAACTTTTTCCATGCGCCCGCAGCCTGCCTCCGCTATGGAAAGATTCATACTTACCTGCTGCCCACAGCATCGGTCCTGCACACTGGCTCCATTGGCTCTCTTTTTCCGGTCCGCAGCTTATTTACTTCCTCCCGGGCTTGGGCATGATCATCTGCTCCACTGCAGCCAATAACTGGATTCAGCGGTGACATGTCCACAAGAGATGTATAACCACTGAAGTCAGTCATTGGCTGCAGCAGAGCACATGATCATGCCTGTGCTGTGGAGGAAGTAAACAAGCCGCGGACTGGAAGATGGACACTGGGGAGCCAGAGGGCCAGAGTAGTAAGGGCTCATTCAGACCCCTGTATGTTTTTTGCGGACAGCTCGACATGTCCGCAAAAAAATGGATTGCATTCCGCATTTTTGCGCACCCATAGACTTCAGTGGGGCCACGTCCTGATTTTCACTGACAAGTATGGGACATGTTTTATTTGTTTAGCGGGGCCGTGGAACAGAAGAAGATGCGGACAGCCCCATAGAAGTAAATGCAGCACAGAGGCAAGCTGCCGGCACCTGTGAAAAGTTACTGATTCCCAGACAACTTCCTGTTCTGTATAACAGTTGTGAGAGGACTGCAGGCATGCATCCGGTCTTTAGAAGAGGAACTTACTACTGAGCAGGTGCAGCACAGTTTCAGGCATTGTAGCTAAAGGCCTTGGAGCAGCATGACGATGCCTATTACAGGGGACAGGAGAGGTGAGAACTGATGATTTATCACCAACAGAACCCCCTGCTTATCACTGTTTTATAGTACAAGGGACAGTGGAAAACGCAGGAGAGATGAGAACTGATTGTCTATCACCACTAGAACACCCTGCTTATCACTGTTTTTGATAAATAAGGGGCTTGTAGTGGTAGAACATAAAATACTGTATATTTATCATTAACATTTCTAAACGTTTCTAAATTTATATGAAAGTTAATAAATAAATTCTGCAATATTAATGACAGATTTTATTAAAGTCTTTTAAGCTGGAATGGTTCTGCAGCAATGAGAGAGCACTTCTCTCTCCTCGCCTAGGGATCGTCGAGTTCTCGGCACTCGGCCCCCCACCAATCAAAACTTTTGTTATCTCTGACATATCAAGTTTTTCAGAAAATTTGGGGGTCCTTTATTCACGATCTGAAAAGTTCCGTAAATTTCCAGTATGTTGTATATCTAAGCACTGTCCTGAAAAAATTTCCGTACAGTGGTGACTTGTATGCAAAGGATTTCATAGGCCTATGGTCACCAGCCTTTGGCTCTCCAGCTTGTACAAGTTGTAGCTGTTTCAGCTGGTGACAGGTTGAAAACAACTTAACAGTAATGGCTAACCGGCACTCCAGCTGTGGTGAAACTACGACTCCCAGCATGCTCTATTGATTTCTAAGGAGTTCTGAGAACATATAAGCAAGGGAGCATCATGGGAGTCAGTTTCACCACAGCTGGAGTGCCAGAGGTTAGCCATCACAGTACTAGCCTGTACTGAATACATTGTAGCAAATCCTTAGCTATGAAGTATAAGGCAACAACATGTTTTAATCTATGTATGACTCCTACAGTATTATGAAAGAGTATGGGCCTTGCAGATATAGTAATAGCAGTACTTATGACTAATCACTACTTGCAAAACGCAAGACAGCCCTTTAAGGCCTCCTCGTGCACACAGTCATATTTTTTTGTCAGTGTGCGATCTGTTTTTTAAATGGACAGCACGCCGACCCGCACAATTCAGCGGGGTTATTCACAGATCAATTTGTCAGATTGGAGAGTCTTACCGCAGGTGATATTCGTGTCCCTTTTTGCTGGTTTTACATTTTGTTAACCATTGGCAGGCCATTGAGCAGTCTTTTCATTGCATTGTAATACCCCTGTTAATATAATTTACTCCAAAAGTAAAAATGGCTAGGCTGCTCTACAGCATAATCTCTGGATGCTTGCATGGCAGAAAATACAATTTACAAGGAAATCGACTTGCGGCATCTGTGCCGCCACACAGTGATTTCTGAATGGGTGTGCAGCGGTTTGATCTGTAGGTTAGTTCTTTGTGCTGTAATTTGCTGCGCTATTGCTAAACACGTGATGCAGGAAAATGCTCTACGGTTTTAGACCTCCCTGGGCCATGCAGATGAACTGAGATGCTGATGTCACGGATCATCCTAGTATGGCGCTAGTGAAGTTTAGACTCTGCCATTGCAGCCAACGTTTTAAAACCCTTTTCCTGTCTTTAAACGGGCTGTCCAGTTTGGAAAACCCATTGTCATGTAATCTGTTTGGCAATTCTAAATTAAAAGGTGTTTCCGGCTACATGCACACGAACAAGGTTTGTCTCCGTGTTTTTTTTTTTTTTTTTTTTTTTGGGATCCGAAATTTGAGGACGCAAAACATATGCGGTCGTGTGCAAGTAGCCTAATGATGGCCTCTGCCAGCCTGCTGTTTAACGGGGCCAGGGAACTGCAGCAGTTTTACTTTTACGTTGGCACTTCTGCCATAGGTGGAGGGTATGTGTGGCTTGTGCTCCGTTCACTTTGGTGTCCTGTTCTGGAGATGGGTGCAGGTCACACTTTGAGACCCACTCCTATCTGACATTTATGGCATATCCTATTAATATGTTACCCATGTAATGCTGGTTTTCCCCACGGTTTACAGCGGATCCTAGCAGGGAGTCACTTTGGGGGAGATTTATCATCTCCAATGTGCCTGAAAAGTGGCATTTAAGTCACAAAATATGACCCTGATTTTATCATACCTTCACTCCAGAATTTTGGTGCCAAAAGTCGGAAAAATAGGGCTCTTGCGACTCTTTTTTAGCATTTTTATACTACTCACTCCAGTTTTGTAATGTGAGTGTGGTTAGCTATATTGAGGAGTTTCACTTGATTTATCATTGTGACTTAAAAAAAATATATAAAAGTCTCAATCTCCCTCCAGGAGGAGGATGGAGTAGGAAAACTGGAGTAGCTTCTCTAGACAAAAGTGTTAGGTTTAAGGATAATCCAAATTTATTAAGTAATATGAGACATTTGATAAATGTGGCATAAAGTACTTCAATGCAGACTTGAGCAAAACTGACTTCAAATTTTCCCCTCATGATCAATCTCGCCCTATGTGTTTGCGACTAAGGGTACTTTTACACTTGCATTAAACTTTTCCAGTATAGAGTTCCTTCCTAGGGGCTGAATACCGGAAAAAAACTGATCAGTTTTATCCTAATGCATTCTGAATGGAGAGCAATCCATTCAGGATGTCTTCAGTTCAGTCACTGTACTGGTTTTTGGATGGAGAAAATTCTGGAATGCCGGACTTGCCAGCATTATTTTTCATTGAAATACATTAATGCCGGATCCGGCCCCAAGTGTTCCGGAAAAACTGATCCGGTTTTGCGGTCTGCGCATGTGCAGACCTTTAAAAATGTGAAAAATATAAATACCGAATCTGTTTTTTCCGGATGACAACCGGATAGAGACGGATCCGGTATTGCAATGCATTTGTGAGACGGATCCGCATCCAGATCAATATCTACAAATGGTATCCGTTTGCATACAGCTTGCCGGATTCGGCAGGCAGTTCCGGCGACAGAGCTGCCTGCCGGAATCCAACAGCGCAAGTGTGAAAGTACCCTTATAAAAAAAATATTATATTATAATAAATGTCGCATCTCTCAGATTTTACTCTGCATGCACCACTTTCTCTAAAGAAGTATAGTCCAGCGAATATGGATGAAGTATTTATATAATGGGTCAATAAGGAACCCCTGATAGCGACTTTTTATGGGCTCCCCAAAATTCACAAGGGCACCACCCCGTTGAAGGGCCGCCCCATTGTCTCGGGTGTCAACTCCCTAACCCAGAATTGTGGGGTTTACCTGGACCGGGTGTTGAGGGAGTTCGTTGTGTCCCTCCCGGCCTATACGAGGGACACAATGGACTTCCTCAACAAAATCGACACTCTTAACCTTGATCCAGATTGTATTCTGGGCAGTATCGATGTCGAATCATTGTATAGTTCCATCCCCCACCAGTGTGGGCTTAGAGCCGTTAAGTATTTCCTACGTACTAGGGGAATACAATATGGTTCACACAATGGTTTTATCTTGAAGCTATTGGAGTTTACCCTGACCCATAACTTCTTCCTGTATAATTCACGATTCTACCACCAGCTCAGGGGGACGGCAATGGGCAGCCCATGTGCCCCTATTTATGCCAACCTCTTCCTGGGCTGGTGGGAGGACACTCGCGTCTTTCCCGATCACGTTGTCTGGTGGTCCAGTAATATCCAGTTCTGGACACGCTTCATTGACGACGTGTTCGTGGTCTGGAAAGGTGAACCAGCAGAGTTTAAGAGGTTAGATTTAGAGGTGAACCGGAGGCCTAATTCATCTAGTATCCTCTTCCTAGACGTGAGAATAACCAAGATTGGGGATAAGCTATCTACCAATATATATATAGGAAGACAACAGCCACAAACTCCTTACTTCACTGGAGTAGTTACCACCCGGCCCCCCTAAAACGGGGTATTCCAAGAGGTCAATACCTCCGGGTGAGAAGGAACTGCTCCAGTGAGGAGACCTTCTTTAGTGAGGAAAGGGTTCTGCAGGATAGGTTCAGGGCCAGGGGCTACCCACAACCGGTTCTGAGGGATGCTTTTAAACATGCATTGACAAGGGATCGAACTGACTTATTAGTCCCCAAATGTAGGACGGTGGACTGCTCCCAACCGGCACAAATTATCTCCAATTTCCAGGACGTCCCTCCATGACAGCACCCATGGAGGTTGTCCTATTGGTCTCTGTAGGGACAGGAAGCGAGAGAGATTAAAAGGCCCCCTCCCCTCCCACTCTCCAGTGTTCTTCCTGTCCCTACAGGGATCGGAGCAGAAAGAATCTTTCCCGACTCTGGGAATCTATTTCAGGGCCGAGCCTGGTCGGGGGGGTCTCCCTCTCCTCTTCAGGCTCTGGAGGGCCCTGGGGCTAGCACCTCTCTGGGTAGGGGTCCCCTAGCTTCCCCCGATACCTGTTTTCCTTTCCGCATCAAGCTCTGTGGGTGGCCGCGGTATCGGGGAGCCGAAGCCGCTTCTTCCGGGTTCGGGAGCTCTGGGATCGGCTGCGGCTCCTGCGCTCGGCGCTCCTCCCGTTTGACGTGCAGGCCCATGTGACCGGAAGTGCGGGTCACATGGGCGGAAGAAAGATGGCGGCACCCAGGGAACGCTGAGCCCGGCGGAATGCACGCAAGGGGGGGGTCGACTCTTCGTTTGAATGAGTCCCCCCCCACCTGGATTTAAGGAGGCGGAGCCGCGCGGCAACGGGTGGACCAGGTAGGACATAAATTGTGTGTCAGTTTGATTGTCCAAGCGTGGTATGGAGGTCCAGATGTCAGCTATGGATACTAGCGCAGACATCCCTAACCCGAGTCATGTAAGTAGTGAGGCTTGTATTCCGGTCCCTCTCTCTCTTCTTGGCACTGGACTAATGGTCTCTCTCTCTTCCATACCAGGGAGAGAAAGACACCACGGTTAAAACGCTGGGAGAACCCAAAAAGAAACCCAGAAGATGTGCTCTGTGCTCAAAGAGACTGGGGGACGCACATGTAAAAGCCCTGTGTAGCGACTGCCTGGCAAAGATCCTCAGAGACGAACAATCCTCCCTTTTGGCTGATCTGAGAGTGATTGTGAAGGAGGAGATCCAAGCGGCCAGCTCTAGTATAGCACAGAGACCCTGTGCCGTCTCCCCTCCCCCCAAGAGACCCCGTGTTCTTAGGGAGTCAGATTCTGAGGAAGAAGGTTTATATCTGTCAGAAGGGGAAACCTCAAAGGGGGATGACGATCAGGGCTCGTCTTATATGGCCGACGACCAGAGAAGATATCTCTTCTCGCAAGAAGATCTAGATCCCCTCCTGTCGGCTGTAAGGCAGACAATGGATATAGAGGAGGAAGAACAGACTCGCTCGATACAGGACGAGATGTTCGGCGGCTTAAAAGCTAAGAAGAAAAAGTTGTTCCCGGTAAACGAGACCTTAAAGGACCTAGTCATAGACGAGTGGGCAGATGCCGATAGAAAATTGTACATTCCACGGGAGTTTAAGAACAGACTATTGTTCAACTCAGAGGACACAAAACTGTGGGATATAGTTCCTAAAGTTGACATTCAAGTGGCAAAGGTGGTAAAGAGAACCACTCTCCCCTTTGAAGACTCAGCCCAGCTAAAGGAACCAATGGATCGGAAGATCGACGGTTTGCTCAAAAGAGCATGGGAAGTGTCGGCCAACAGCATAAATACCAACATTGCTGCTACCTCCGTGGCCAGATCTCTGTGTTTATGGGTGAACCAGCTGGAGGAACATCTCAAGCGGGACACCCCTAAGGAAGAAATTCTGTCATCCCTGCCTCTCTTTAAGATGGCCGCATCCTTTGTAGCAGACGCCTCGGCAGAGTCCATAAGGTTCGCAGCAAAAACAGACTCCCTAACAAATACGGCAAGGAGAGCCCTGTGGCTAAAATCCTGGTCTGGGGATATAGCCTCCAAGAATAAATTATGCGCCTTACCTCTTAAAGGTTCTCACCTCTTTGGTCCGGTACTGGACGAGATCCTGGAGAAAACAGCGGACAGAAAGAAAGGTTTTCCGGAGGAAAAAGGCAAGAAACCCTTGCCCTTTCGTAAGACGACCAGCAGCTTCCAGGGCACTCCCAGAGGTAAAGGGAAGACGGGAAGGTGGAGCTACCCCAAAGGAGGAAAAGGTCGGGGTTTCCTTTTTAATCCCAACTCCAAGCCTGAGAAACAATGACGCCAGACCAGTAGGGGGCAGACTCCAGTTCTTTTGGGAAGAATGGACCCGGATAACCAAGAACCAATACATCCTGGAATCCATCCAGAAAGGGTTCAAGATAGAGTTTCGCCTTCCCCCTCCTCATCTTTTTCAGGCCACAATATTTCAGTCGACCTCCCTGCAGAATCAACTTCTGGCGGACATCCAAAAACTTCTGAGCAATAGTACAAGTCCCTCCTTCAGAAGAATTCAAGGGTCACTATTCAAAACTCTTCCTCATAACCAAACCGGATGGCTCCAAGAGAACCATCATCAACCTGAAATTCCTAAACAAATGGATAACACATCACCACTTCAAGATGGAATCAATAAAATCCGCAATTCCGTTGATAAGCCCAGGGGCGTTCCTATGCACCCTGGATCTAAAGGACGCTTATTACCACGTCCCCATTCACCCTCAATACCAACAATACTTGAGGTTCGCAATCATGGCAGGATTATGCATTTCCAGTTCCAATGTCTCCCGTTTGGGATCTCATCAGCCCCACGCATCTTTACAAAGGTAGTGGCGGAGATAGTTGCCTATCTAAGACAGAGACAGGTAACTATAATTCCCTACCTAGACGATTTTCTGCTTGTGGCAGACTCAGAGGAGGAGCTAGAGCTTCACAAAGAAAGGACTCTATCTTTTCTCACACGTCTAGGATGGAAAATAAACCTGGAGAAATCAGACCTATATCCAGCAACACAAAAGAAGTTCCTAGGAACCCTCCTAAACTCCGTGACCCAATATTCTCTTCTTCCCCAGGACAAGCAGGTCAGTATAAGGGAAAGAATAAGAGCCTTCAAACTAAAGAAAAAACGGACTCTACGGGAAGCCATGCAAGTCCTGGGTCTGATGACCTCATGCATCACAACAGTTCCTTGGGCCCAATTCCATTCAAGAACTCTCCAGGCGGAAGTCCTCTCTTCTTGGGACAAGGACCACAGATCTCTGAACGCCAGGATATCTCTTTCAGACAGGGCGGTAAGCTCCCTCTCCTGGTGGTTGTTAGCAGAAAACCTGTCCCGGGGGATTTCCTGGAACACGTTACCACTCAGAACGTTAACCACGGACGCAAGCAGCCAGGGTTGGGGGGCTCACGTAGAGGATCAGTTCTTTCAGGGCAGTTGGTCCAATACAGACGCCCTACGATCCTCAAACTACCGGGAGTTAAAAGCGGTCTGGGAGTCCCTGAGGGCGGCAGAACATCTCCTCATAGGTCATCATGTCCGAGTTCTATCAGACAACATAACAACTGTTTGCTACATAAAGGACAAGGGGGGACGAAGAATCCTCATCTCCAGCAGCTAGCGGATCTCATCTTCAGCTGGTCAGAGGAAAAGATCTTATCCATTTCAGCCACACACCTGAAAGGATCTCTCAATCGCACAGCGGACTTTCTCAGCCGACAGTTAGTCAGGCCAGGGGAATGGAAATTGAACCAGGAGGTATTCCAGTTGATTTGCCAGCAGTGGGGGAGACCTCAGGTGGATTTATTCGCGTCCAGCAGAAATACTCAGCTGGACTATTTCTTCTCGCTAGACCCAAGAGGAGGACCACTGGCGGTGGATGCTCTTTCCCAACCGTGGGACATGAGTCTAGCCTACGCTTTTCCCCCACTTCTCCTCATACCGCAGATCCTGAAGAAATTGAGAGGGTGCTCATCCACGCTGATTTTGATAGCCCCAGCTTGGCCCAAGAGAGCCTGGTTTTCGGTTCTAAAGACCATGTCCATCAGGGATCCAATATCCCTTCCAAAAAGACAGGATCTTCTATCGCAAGGTCCTCTGTTGCACCCCAACCTGGACAAACTGAACCTTACAGCATGGATCCTGAGAGGCAGACCTTAAGGAATAAAGGGCTCTCGGACAAGGTAATTTCAACTTTACAGAGCTGCCGCAAACCTGTCACAAGAGCAATATACAACAAGGTCTGGAAGAAGTTCTCATCCTGGTTGTCACAGAACCATACAGATTCCGGATCCCCCACAGTGGGTTGTATTTTAGAGTTCCTTCAGGAGGGGTTCGATGCAGGTCTGAAACCCAGCACACTCAAAGTACAGGTTTCGGCTCTCAGCTGTTGTCTCGATAGTCCCCTTGCAGACCATAGGTGGATTAAAAGCTTTCTAAAAGCAGCTTCTAGATTGAGACCCACCTTGAGACAGTCGGTCCCCCCCTGGAGTCTAAACATAGTTTTAGAAGGGTTATGTGATCCTCCTTTTAAGCCGATTGGGCAGACATCCGAAAAATTTCTGTCTCTAAAAGCGGTGTTCCTTCTGGCTATAACCACAGCCCGCAGGATAGGGGAAATCCAGGCCTTATCAATTAAACAACCTTATCTAAGGATTCTGGATGACCGCATAATCTTGATGCCGGATCCAGCTTTTCTTCCCAAGGTGGTCTCTACTTTCCATAGAGAACATGAGCTAACTCTCCCTTCATTTTGTTCCTTTCCCAAAAATATACAGGAGGAAAGATTCCAGAGGCTGGACGTTAGAAGAACAATCCTAGCCTATCTGGACAGAACCAGTTCCTGGAGGAGATCAAGTAATCTGTTCATCCAGTTCAGTGGGAAGAATAGAGGCTTGAAAGCATCAAAACAGACGCTGGCACGGTGGATTAAGGACACCATCAGAGAAGCATACAGACTGCAGGAAATGTCCTGCCCCTTAAATCTGAAGGCACATTCCACGAGAGCGATGGCAACTTCCTGGGCTGAAAGGGCCGACGCTACAGTTGACCAGATTTGCAAGGCTGCAACCTGGTCTAACTTCCTGACTTTTGCCAAGCATTATAGGCTTGATGTATTGGCCGGACAGGACTTGGCCTTTGGGCGAAAAGTCCTTCAGGCAGTAGTCCCCCCCTAGGAGATTCAGTTGTTAGTTCTCCATGGGTGCTGTCATGGAGGGACGTCCTGGAAATACTGGTTTAGTTTACCGGTAAATCCTTTTCCAGGAGTCCGACATGACAGCACCCTGTACTACCCTCCCTGTTATGCTGGTTCCAGCCTTGTAAGCAGTGTGAATATAACATTGTATTAATAAAGGTGTTGGATCCTATCCGGTGTAGTAATTTGAAAGAACACTGGAGAGTGGGAGGGGAGGGGGCCTCTTAATCTCTCTCGCTTCCTGTCCCTAAAGAGACCAATAGGACAACCTCCATGGGTGCTGTCATGTCGGACTCCTGGAAAAGGATTTACCGGTAAACTAAACCAGTATTTCGATGCAGCAAATCATGATATCAAACAAGCACTTAATAAATACTGGCCGATTCTAAGAATGGACCCTGATCTCTCAGAGATAGTCACTGAACACCCCGCTGTCTCCTATAGACGAGGCAGGAGTCTGAAAGATTGACTAGTATGTAGCCACTTTATACCACCTGTTAAAACGGGCACCTGGCTGGACCGAAAACCCATTGGCGTCTATTAGTGTGGTAGCTGTAAAGCATGTGACTATCTGTCCACTGCTAAAATCATCACCTGCTCGGTGACGGGTCAGACGTTCCACATTCGGGACTTTATTAATTGTAGATCCAAAGGGGTTGTGTACCTTTTGTCAATGTCCATGTCCCATGGATTATGTCGGAAAGACTGTGAGGGAGGTGAGAAGGAGGATCCTGGAGCACGTGAACGATGTGAACAACAAGGAGGCAACACCGGTTGCCACCCACGTTAATGATTTCCACAGGGGTGACCCGAGGTCCCTTCAATTTACAGTGCTAGAACTAGTACCTCCATCTCCACGCGGGGGTGACTGGGACAGGAGGATCCTGCAGAAGGAGAGTGAATGGATCCATATATTCCGGTCCCAGTCCCCCCGTGGCCTTAATGAGAGACTAACCTTCTCATGTTTGCTTTGACCTCTATAAATTGGGCCTCTCTCCCTCCTTGTATCTCTTTTAGACCACTTCTCTCAGACCACCTTTTGTAGACTTTGTTACCTGGTCCATTGGTCGACCCTTGGGTATTTTGCCCTTTAACTATAGCTTAATTAACATAGTTTCCACTGATTGGCCCTTTAACCTGTCTCTGGGATATCCCTATTCTGTATCCCTACCTCTTCCCCGTTCCCCTACCCTCCGTATCCCTGTCAGCATTTGAGGCTTTCGTGAATGCAATGTCCCCATAACTGGGCCAGGTGCGCAAAGTACCTAACTATTAATTATCATAAGCAATGAAGATGAACAGATTTATTGTTTACTTGTCTGCTTCCCCCGGCTTTATCATGAGGGGCAAACTTGTATCAATTGTTAATGACTATTCTTTCTGTACTATTAGTTTTCCTCCCCCTACCTCTTGGTCTCCCTCCGACTTGGCCCCCAGACCCTGGCATCCTGATCACTTTCCTCATATAAGGGTAGTGATCCATGCGAGTATCACGCCATCGGGTTGTGTCCATATAAATTAATGTGAGATTTGCGCTAAGTGACTTAAGTAATAAATTAAATTTATTCCAATCCTGTCCCCTTCAAAAATCCTGTCTCCTTCTTAGAAGCCTTTGTCCGGTACCACATAGCTCTATCTTCTATTTATTTGATGAAGCGCAGAGTATGTGGGACAGGAAGTGAGATGCGGTCCAAGGATCGGATGCAGGATGCGTCTCGCGTCCCGGAACCCATTGACTTACATCACTACATCACCTGACCGGAGGCGCCTGCCGGAAGTCGGCGCTGTAGCGTGCGCTCCACAGTGGAATGCACGCCTATACTCAGTGGCTGTCCTGTGAGCGGCAGCTGCAACAATGAGGTAGCCACCTGGGACCAATTAGGAGGGTTTTTATAAGGTGGGGACGGACGGATAGACATTGCACTGGACCCTAGGAGAATCGACTCTGGAGGAATAGCTGCAACAGGTTCCGACCGTGAGTACTCTCTGGACATTCTGGCCTCACTGTTAGGACTTACCTGACTTTTCATGTACGTCTCATGTCATACAGGTGATCTTGTTCAACAAGCCATCTCCTCTCGGCCGGTCTCTATCTAATGAGTGGCGTATCTGAGGTAGTTCTATTTTTCTACCTATGGGGTCCGTAAGGTGGTGGTCCCACGTGTTGGTTATTCTTTGCGTATATTAGTAAATTTATATGTCTTCACCTTACAGCTGCACTCATCTACCGCACGTGGCTGGATGATCGTCCTGAAGGGCATTATAAATGTATGCTTGTACACGACCACGGTCAGCCTGTGTGGTCCTAATAATTGCATTATATACTGCATCCAGATATACACCAAGCACCCTGTGGACACAGTGAGTTGTCTCCTTGATTGGGGAGCTTCGTGGTGGTGGGCACGGGTCAGCTATTTGAAAAGCTACTGTAGGTGCAACTGTATAAATACATGTACATTTATTTTTCTTTCCACAGAAGCCTACCTTGAACTTTTGATCGCATGAAACAACTGTCCACGTAATCTGGGGGTGCGGCACCCGACCTGCCTCCTCCTCCTCTTAGCAATATCACTTGATCCATTTCAATTATTGTAGGTGGATTGACACCAGCATATCATTAACTGTGATCTACACCCGCTTTACAGAGGCCTCATTATAACATAGGTCCCCGTCCTTTTTGGTTTTGTTCTACCATTTATTCAAATATCTAGACTCATTCACCCCCTGATGATCCCACACCATGGGGGAAACGCGTTGGGGTTTGCTTTATAATCTTGTTTGAGATATCGATAAAACTATCATAATAGGGTGTTTTTAGTTGTTTAAGTGCACCCTTGTACCTTTTGTTGTTTATACATCATCAGGGTTGTATACATAGGGCACTTTTGTGTTTGTTCTGTCTGTCTATTTAGGAGTACATTTTTAGGCTAATATCCACCAGCTAACACAAATCAAGGGCACAGTAGGAGGTGGTAGCCAAGGCTCGAGGACAGGGAGTCCCCACCACTAGGGGCCGTCCCTGGGCAGAGGGATAGCTTAGGGTGTAAGTTTAGGGAGAGATTCCCCACCCAATACTAGCTTACCCAGTTTTCTTGTGGTTCTACCTACAATAGGTTAATGTTGTACGTCATTTTGTATAATCATATTAAAATTAGAGTTTTCTTTACAAGGGTTTTTTCTACTTTCTCTAAAGAGCCTGGCCAAGTTTGGGGAGGGGAAGTGACCAACCACCCTGACAAATGTAGCTTCAGTTACGCCAAGTGAAGGTGGAAATCTACGGCCGCTCTGAGCTGTCATGTTCTTCTGTTTAGGTGCACAGACTGCAGGAGGATGTGGCTAACTTATGACGAGGCGTGCGCCTTGTGATAGTTTAGACGCATCCTCCGGCAGGGGATATCAAGTCTAGCACAGAAAGCACCGGTCTTGATAAATCTCCCCCTTTTGTGATCACCTTTCTGTCATGGCATATTTCTAACAAGTCGAGGTTGGATGTACTGTATGTTAGCAGAGGGGAAAGGAATTACCTTGAAGTTCCTGCGTACCAACCAAAATCCATAACAGCACCCGCCACTTACCATGTATATTTAATAACACTGATGTGAAGTCGAGGGCTTTTGGTCAGCCTTGGGCACCACGTCCTAGGTGTGACTTTTAACTTGGTACCCCTTCTAGCTATTCCTGCAGAAGCACAAGAGCATCATCCATATAAACTTCTTTATAACGTGTTTCCTAGAAATTAAAATGTTTTTTTTTTTTTTTTTGCACAAGTGAAGTATTATTTGATTATTATTTATTTTTAATGTCTCTGAACACATACAGGTTTCTACAGGCAGGTATATGTTGGCAGCCATACAGACCCACCTGCAGTCTTTGGCACTGAAAGTTTGAGCTCGTATTGTTCCCCTTTGTTTGCAGACTAGTTAGGGATTTCCCTTCACCTGAATTATTGCATTACACCCTTAGGAATTTC